>NW_025063748.1:0-35268 GCF_018153295.1 Drosophila grimshawi | reverse complement strand
GGGCTTCATAATGTTGAAAGAAATTCTAACTTCTGACAATTATTGGCGAAGATACATCCGTTTGAATTTGGAAACAGAAACTTAAAACGTCAATTTCTCGAAATGACTTCGAGACTACATATTTTCAGCTTTTGATGCAGAATCAAAATATATAAAAAGGGCTTCATAATGTTGAAAGAAATTCTAACTTCTGACAATTATTGGCGAAGATACATCCGTTTGAATTTGGAAACAGAAACTTAAAACGTCAATTTCTCGAAATGACTTCGAGACTACATATTTTCAGCTTTTGATGCAGAGTCAAAATATATAAAAAGGGCTTCATAATGTTGAAAGAAATTCTAACTTCTGACAATTATTGGCGAAGATACATCCGTTTGAATTTGGAAACCGAAACTTAAAACGTCAATTCCTCGAAATGACTTCGCGACTACACATTTTCAGCTTTTGATGCAGAGTCAAAATATATAAAAAGGGCTTCATAATGTTGAAAGAAATTCTAACTTCTGACAATTATTGGCGAAGATACGTCCGTTTGAATTTGGAAACAGAAACTTAAAACGTCAATTTCTCGAAATGACTTCGAGACTACATATTTTCAGCTTTTGATGCAGAGTCAAAATATATAAAAAGGGCTTCATAATGTTGAAAGAAATTCTAACTTCTGACAATTATTGGCGAAGATACATCCGTTTGAATTTGGAAACAGAAACTTAAAACGTCAATTTCTCGAAATGACTTCGAGACTACATATTTTCAGCTTTTGATGCAGAATCAAAATATATAAAAAGGGCTTCATAGTGTTGAAAGAAATTCTAACTTCTGACAATTATTGGCGAAGATACATCCGTTTGAATTTGGGAACAGAAACTTAAAACGTCAATTTCTCGAAATGACTTCGAGACTACATATTTTCAGCTTTTGATGCAGAGTCAAAATATATAAAAAGGGCTTCATAATGTTGCAAGAAATTCTAACTTCTGACAATTATTGGCGAAGATACATCCGTTTGAATTTGGAAACAGAAACTTAAAACGTCAATTTCTCGAAATGACTTCAAGACTACATATTTTCAGCTTTTGATGCAGGGTCAAAATATATAAAAAGGGCTTCATAATGTTGAAAGAAATTCTGACTTCTGACAATTATTGGCGAAGATACATCCGTTTGAATTTGGGAAAATAAACTTAAAACGCCAATATCGCGAAATGACTTCGAGACTACATATTTTCAGCTTTTGATGCAGAATCAAAATATATAAAAAGGGGTTCATAATGTTGAAAGAAATTCTAACTTCTGACAATTATTGGCGAAGATACATCCGTTTGAATTTGGAAACAGAAACTTAAAACGTCGATTTCTCGAAATGACTTCGAGACTACATATTTTCAGCTTTTGATGCACAGTCAAAATATATAAAAAGGGCTTCATAATGTTGAAAGAAATTCTAACTTCTGACAATTATTGGCGAAGATACATCCATTTAAATTTGGAAACAGAAACTTAAAACGTCAATTTCTCGAAATGACTTCGAGACTACATATTTTCAGCTTTTGATGCAGAGTCTAAGTATATAAAAAGGGCTTCATAATGTTGAAAGAAATTCTAACTTCTGACAATTATTGGCGAAGATACATCCATTTGAATTTGGAAACAGAAACTTAAAACGTCAATTTCTCGAAATGACTTCGAGACTACATATTTTCAGCTTTTGATGCAGGGTCAAAATATATAAAAAGGGCTTCATAATGTTGAAAGAAATTCTGACTTCTGACAATTATTGGCGAAGATACATCCGTTTGAATTTGGGAAACCGAAACTTAAACCGTCAATATCTCGAAATGACTTCGAGACTACATATTTTCAGCTTTTGATGCAGAATCAAAATATATAAAAAGGGCTTCATAATGTTGAAAGAAATTCTAACTTCTGACAATTATTGGCAAAGATACATCCGTTTGAATTTGGAAACAGAAACTTGAAAACGTCAATTTCTCGAAATGACTTCGACGACTACATATTTTCAGCTTTTTGATGCAGGGTCAAAATATATAAAAAGGGCTTCATAATGTTGAAAGAAATTCTGACTTCTGACAATTATTGGCGAAGATACATCCGTTTGAATTTGGGAAAAGAAACTTAAACCGCCAATATCTCGAAATGACTTCGAGACTACATATTTTCAGCTTTTGATGCACAGTCAAAATACATAAAAAGGGCTTCATAATGTTGAAAGAAATTCTAACTTCTGACAATTATTGGCGAAGATACATCCATTTGAATTTGGAAACAGAAACTTAAAACGTCAATTTCTCGAAATGACTTCGAGACTACATATTTTCAGCTTTTGATGCAGAGTCAAAATATATAAAAAGGGCTTCATAATGTTGAAAGAAATTCTAACTTCTGACAATTATTGGCGAAGATACATCCGTTTGAATTTGGAAACAGAAACTTAAAACGTCAATTTCTCGAAATGACTTCGAGACTACATATTTTCAGCTTTTGATGCATAGTCAAAATATATAAAAAGGGCTTCATAATGTTGAAAGAAATTCTAACTTCTGACAATTATTGGCGAAGATACATCCGTTTGAATTTGGAAACAGAAACTTAAAACGTCAATTTCTCGAAATGACTTCGAGACTACATATTTTCAGCTTTTGATGCAGAATCAAAATATATAAAAAGGGCTTCATAATGTTGAAAGAAATTCTAACTTCTGACAATTATTGGCGAAGATACATCCGTTTGAATTTGGAAACAGAAACTTAAAACGTCAATTTCTCGAAATGACTTCGAGACTACATATTTTCAGCTTTTGATGCAGAGTCAAAATATATAAAAAGGGCTTCATAATGTTGAAAGAAATTCTAACTTCTGACAATTATTGGCAAAGATACATCCGTTTGAATTTGGAAACAGAAACTTAAAACGTCAATTTCTCGAAATGACTTCACGACTACATATTTTCAGCTTTTGATGCAGAGTCAAAATATATAAAAAGGGCTTCATAATGTTGAAAGAAATTCTAACTTCTGACAATTATTGGCGAAGATACATCCGTTTGAATTTGGGAAAATAAACTTAAAACGCCAATATCGCGAAATGACTTCGAGACTACATATTTTCAGCTTTTGATGCAGAATCAAAATATATAAAAAAGGGTTCATAATGTTGCAAGAAATTCTAACTTCTGACAATTATTGGCGAAGATACATCCGTTTGAATTTGGAAACAGAAACTTAAAACGTCGATTTCTCGAAATGACTTCGAGACTACATATTTTCAGCTTTTGATGCACAGTCAAAATATATAAAAAGGGCTTCATAATGTTGAAAGAAATTCTAACTTCTGACAATTATTGGCGAAGATACATCCATTTAAATTTGGAAACAGAAACTTAAAACGTCAATTTCTCGAAATGACTTCGAGACTACATATTTTCAGCTTTTGATGCAGAGTCTAAGTATATAAAAAGGGCTTCATAATGTTGAAAGAAATTCTAACTTCTGACAATTATTGGCGAAGATACATCCGTTTGAATTTGGAAACAGAAACTTAAAACGTCAATTTCTCGAAATGACTTCGAGACTACATATTTTCAGCTTTTGATGCAGGTCAAAATATATAAAAAGGGCTTCATAATGTTGAAAGAAATTCTAACTTCTGACAATTATTGGCGAAGATACATCCGTTTGAATTTGGGTAAAGAAACTTAAACCGCCAATATCTCGAAATGACTTCGAGACTACATATTTTCAGCTTTTGATGCACAGTCAAAATATATAAAAAGGGCTTCATAATGTTGAAAGAAATTCTAACTTCTGACAATTATTGGCGAAGATACATCCATTTGAATTTGGAAACAGAAACTTAAAACGTCAATTTCTCGAAATGACTTCGAGACTACATATTTTCAGCTTTTGATGCAGAGTCAAAATATATAAAAAGGGCTTCATAATGTTGAAAGAAATTCTAACTTCTGACAATTATTGGCGAAGATACATCCGTTTGAATTTGGAAACAGAAACTTAAAACGTCAATTTCTCGAAATGACTTCGAGACTACATATTTTCAGCTTTTGATGCATAGTCAAAATATATAAAAAGGGCTTCATAATGTTGAAAGAAATTCTAACTTCTGACAATTATTGGCGAAGATACATCCGTTTGAATTTGGAAACAGAAACTTAAAACGTCAATTTCTCGAAATGACTTCGAGACTACATATTTTCAGCTTTTGATGCAGAATCAAAATATATAAAAAGGGCTTCATAGTGTTGAAAGAAATTCTAACTTCTGACAATTATTGGCGAAGATACATCCGTTTGAATTTGGAAACCGAAACTTAAAACGTCAATTTCTCGAAATGACTTCGATATTACATATTTTCAGCTTTTGATGCAGAGTCAAAATATATAAAAAGGGCTTCATAATGTTGCAAGAAATTCTAACTTCTGACAATTATTGGCAAAGATACATCCGTTTGAATTTGGAAACAGAAACTTAAAACGTCAATTTCTCGAAATGACTTCACGACTACATATTTTCAGCTTTTGATGCAGAGTCAAAATATATAAAAAGGGCTTCATAATGTTGAAAGAAATTCTAACTTCTGACAATTATTGGCGAAGATACATCCGTTTGAATTTGGGAAAATAAACTTAAAACGCCAATATCGCGAAATGACTTCGAGACTACATATTTTCAGCTTTTGATGCAGAATCAAAATATATAAAAAAGGGTTCATAATGTTGCAAGAAATTCTAACTTCTGACAATTATTGGCGAAGATACATCCGTTTGAATTTGGAAACAGAAACTTAAAACGTCGATTTCTCGAAATGACTTCGAGACTACATATTTTCAGCTTTTGATGCACAGTCAAAATATATAAAAAGGGCTTCATAATGTTGAAAGAAATTCTAACTTCTGACAATTATTGGCGAAGATACATCCATTTAAATTTGGAAACAGAAACTTAAAACGTCAATTTCTCGAAATGACTTCGAGACTACATATTTTCAGCTTTTGATGCAGAGTCTAAGTATATAAAAAGGGCTTCATAATGTTGAAAGAAATTCTAACTTCTGACAATTATTGGCGAAGATACATCCGTTTGAATTTGGAAACAGAAACTTGAAACGTCAATTTCTCGAAATGACTTCGAGACTACATATTTTCAGCTTTTGATGCAGGTCAAATATATAAAAAGGGCTTCATATGTTGAAAGAAATTCTGACTTCTGACATATGGCGAAGATACATCCGATTGAATTTGGGAAAAGAAACTTAAACCGCCAATATCTCGAAATGACTTCGAGACTACATATTTTCAGCTTTTGATGCAGAATCAAAATATATAAAAAGGGGTTCATAATGTTGAAAGAAATTCTAACTTCTGACAATTATTGGCGAAGATACATCCGTTTGAATTTGGAAACAGAAACTTAAAACGTCTATTTCTCGAAATGACTTCGAGACTACATATTTTCAGCTTTTGAAGCAGAGTCAAAATATATAAAAAGGGCTTCATAATGTTGAAAGAAATTCTAACTTCTGACAATTATTGGCGAAGATACATCCGTTTGAATTTGGAAACAGAAACTTAAAACGTCAATTTCTCGAAATGACTTCGAGACTACATATTTTCAGCTTTTGATGCAGAATCAAAATATGTAAAAAGGGCTTCATAATGTTGAAAGAAATTCTAACTTCTGACAATTATTGGCGAAGATACATCCGTTTGAATTTGGAAACAGAAACTTAAAACGTCAATTTTTCGAAATGACTTCGAGGCTACATATTTTCAGCTTTTGATGCAGAGTCAAAATATATAAAAAGGGCTTCATAATGTTGAAAGAAATTCTAACTTCTGACAATTATTGGCGAAGATACATCCGTTTGAATTTGGAAACAGAAACTTAAAACGCCAATATCTCGAAATGACTTCGAGACTACATATTTTCAGCTTTTGATGCAGAATCAAAATATATAAAAAGGGCTTCATAATGTTGAAAGAAATTCTAACTTCTGACAATTATTGGCGAAGATACGTCCGTTTGAATTTGGAAACAGAAACTTAAAACGTCAATTTCTCGAAATGACTTCGAGACTACATATTTTCAGCTTTTGATGCAGAGTCAAAATATATAAAAAGGCCTTTCATAATGTTGAAAGAAATTCTAACTTCCTGACAAATTATTGGGCGAAGATACATCCGTTTGAATTTGGAAACAGAAACTTAAAACGTCAATTTCTCCGAAATGACTTCACGACTACATATTTTCAGCTTTTGATGCAGAATCAAAATATATTAAAAGGGCTTCATAATGTTGAAAGAAAATTCTGACTTCTGAAAATTATTGGCGAAGATACATCCGTTTGAATTTGGGAAAATGAAACTTAAAACGTCAATATCGCGAAATGACTTCGAGACTACATATTTTCAGCTTTTGATGCAGAGTCAAAATATATAAAAAAGGGCTTCATAATGTTGCAAGAAATTCTAACTTCTGACAATTATTGGCGAAGATACATCCGTTTGAATTTGGAAACAGAAACTTAAAACGTCGCTTTCTCGAAATGACTTCGACGACTACATATTTTCAGCTCTTGATGCAGAGTCAAAATATATAAAAAGGGCTTCATAATGTTGAAAGAAATTCTAACTTCTGACAATTATTGGCGAAGATACATCCGTTTGAATTTGGGAAAATAAACTTAAAACGCCAATATCGCGAAATGACTTCGAGACTACATATTTTCAGCTTTTGATGCAGAATCAAAATATATAAAAAGGGGTTCATAATGTTGCAAGAAATTCTAACTTCTGACAATTATTGGCGAAGATACATCCGTTTGAATTTGGAAACAGAAACTTAAAACGTCGATTTCTCGAAATGACTTCGAGACTACATATTTTCAGCTTTTGATGCACAGTCAAAATATATAAAAAGGGCTTCATAATGTTGAAAGAAATTCTAACTTCTGACAATTATTGGCGAAGATACATCCGTTTGAATTTGGAAACAGAAACTTAAAACGTCAATTTCTCGAAATGACTTCGAAACTACATATTTTCAGCTTTTGATGCAGAGTCTAAATATATAAAAAGGGCTTCATAATGTTGAAAGAAATTCTAACTTCTGACAATTATTGGCGAAGATACATCCGTTTGAATTTGGAAACAGAAACTTGAAACGTCAATTTCTCGAAATGACTTCGAGACTACATATTTTCAGCTTTTGATGCAGAGTCAAAATATATAAAAAGGGCTTCATAATGTTGAAAGAAATTCTGACTTCTGACAATTATTGGCGAAGATACATCCGATTGAATTTGGGAAAATAAACTTAAAACGCCAATATCTCGAAATGACTTCGAGACGACATATTTTCAGCTTTTGATGCAGAATCAAAATATATAAAAAGGGGTTCATAATGTTGAAAGAAATTCTAACTTCTGACAATTATTGGCGAAGATACATCCGTTTGAATTTGGAAACAGAAACTTAAAACGTCTATTTCTCGAAATGACTTCGAGACTACATATTTTCAGCTTTTGAAGCAGAGTCAAAATATATAAAAAGGGCTTCATAATGTTGAAAGAAATTCTAACTTCTGACAATTATTGGCGAAGATACATCCGTTTGAATTTGGAAACAGAAACTTAAAACGTCAATTTCTCGAAATGACTTCGAGACTACATAATTTCAGCTTTTGATGCAGAATCAAAATATGTAACAAGGGCTTCATAATGTTGAAAGAAATTCTGACTTCTGACAATTATTGGCGAAGATACATCCGATTGAATTTGGGAAAATAAACTTAAAACGCCAATATCTCGAAATGACTTCGAGACTACATATTTTCAGCTTTTGATGCAGAATCAAAATATATAAAAAGGGCTTCATAATGTTGAAAGAAATTCTAACTTCTGACAATTATTGGCGAAGATACATCCGTTTGAATTTGGAAACAGAAACTTAAAACGTCAATTTCTCGAAATGACTTCGCGACTACATATTTTCAGCTTTTGATGCAGAGTCAAAATATATAAAAAGGGCTTCATAATGTTGAAAGAAATTCTAACTTCTGACAATTATTGGCGAAGATACATCCGTTTGAATTTGGAAACAGAAACTTAAAACGTCAATTTCGCGAAATGACTTCGAGACTACATATTTTCAGCTTTTGATGCAGAATCAAAATATATAAAAAGGGCTTCATAATGTTGAAAGAAATTCTAACTTCTGACAATTATTGGCGAAGATACATTTATTTGAATTTGGAAACAGAAACTTAAAACGTCAATTTCTCGAAATGACTTCACGACTACATATTTTCAGCTTTTGATGCAGAGTCAAAATATATAAAAAGGGCTTCATAATGTTGAAAGAAATTCTAACTTCTGACAATTATTGGCGAAGATACATCCGTTTGAATTTGGGAAAATAAACTTAAAACGCCAATATCGCGAAATGACTTCGCGACTACATATTTTCAGCTTTTGATGCAGAGTCAAAATATATAAAAAGGGCTTCATAATGTTGAAAGAAATTCTAACTTCTGACAATTATTGGCGAAGATACATCCGTTTGAATTTGGAAACAGAAACTTAAAACGTCGATTTCTCGAAATGACTTCGAGACTACATATTTTCAGCTTTTGATGCAGAGTCAAAATATATAAAAAGGGCTTCATAATGTTGAAAGAAATTCTAACTTCTGACAATTATTGGCGAAGATACATCCATTTGAATTTGGAAACAGAAACTTAAAACGTCAATTTCTCGAAATGACTTCGAGACTACATATTTTCAGCTTTTGATGCAGAGTCAAAATATATTAAAAAGGGCTTCATAATGTTGAAAGAAATTCTAACTTCTGACAATTATTGGCGAAGATACATCCGTTTGAATTTGGAAACAGAAACTTAAAACGTCAATTTCTCGAAATGACTTCGCGACTACATATTTTCAGTTTTTGATGCAGAGTCAAAATATATAAAAAGGGCTTCATAATGTTGAAAGAAATTCTGACTTCTGACAATTATTGGCGAAGATACATCCGTTTGAATTTGGGAAAATAAACTTAAAACGCCAATATCTCGAAATGACTCCGAGACTACATATTTTCAGCTTTTGATGCAGAGTCAAAATATATAAAAAGGGCTTCATAATGTTGAAAGAAATTCTAACTTCTGACAATTATTGGCGAAGATACATCCGTTTGAATTTGGAAACAGAAACTTAAAACGTCAATTTCTCGAAATGACTTCGAGACTACATATTTTCAGCTTTTGATGCATAGTCAAAATATATAAAAAGGGCTTCATAATGTTGAAAGAAATTCTAACTTCTGACAATTATTGGCGAAGATACATCCGTTTGAATTTGGAAACAGAAACTTAAAACGTCAATTTCTCGAAATGACTTCGAGACTACATATTTTCAGCTTTTGATGCAGGGTCAAAATATATAAAAAGGGCTTCATAATGTTGAAAGAAATTCCAACTTCTGACAATTATTGGCGAAGATACATGCGTTTGAATTTGGAAACAGAAACTTAAAACGTCAATTTCTCGAAATGACTTCGCGACTACATATTTTCAGCTTTTGATGCAGAGTCAAAATATATAAAAAGGGCTTCATAATGTTGAAAGAAATTCTGACTTCTGACAATTATTGGCGAAGATACATCCGTTTGAATTTGGGAAAATAAACTTAAAACGCCAATTTCTCGAAATGACTTCGAGACTACATATTTTCAGCTTTTGATGCAGAATCAAAATATATAAAAAGGGCTTCATAATGTTGAAAGAAATTCTAACTTCTGACAATTATTGGCGAAGATACATCCGTTTGAATTTGGAAACAGAAACTTAAAACGTCAATTTCGCGAAATGACTTCGCGACTACATATTTTCAGTTTTTGATGCAGAGTCAAAATATATAAAAAGGGCTTCATAATGTTGAAAGAAATTCTGACTTCTGACAATTATTGGCGAAGATACATCCGTTTGAATTTGGGAAAATAAACTTAAAACGCCAATATCTCGAAATGACTTCGAGACTACATATTTTCAGCTTTTGATGCAGAGTCAAAATATATAAAAAGGGCTTCATAATGTTGAAAGAAATTCTAACTTCTGACAATTATTGGCGAAGATACATCCGTTTGAATTTGGAAACAGAAACTTAAAACGTCAATTTCTCGAAATGACTTCGAGACTACATATTTTCAGCTTTTGATGCATAGTCAAAATATATAAAAAGGGCTTCATAATGTTGAAAGAAATTCTAACTTCTGACAATTATTGGCGAAGATACATCCGTTTGAATTTGGAAACAGAAACTTAAAACGTCAATTTCTCGAAATGACCTCGAGACTACATATTTTCAGCTTTTGATGCAGGGTCAAAATATATAAAAAGGGCTTCATAATGTTGAAAGAAATTCCAACTTCTGACAATTATTGGCGAAGATACATGCGTTTGAATTTGGAAACAGAAACTTAAAACGTCAATTTCTCGAAATGACTTCGCGACTACATATTTTCAGATTTTGATGCAGAGTCAAAATATATAAAAAGGGCTTCATAATGTTGAAAGAAATTCTGACTTCTGACAATTATTGGCGAAGATACATCCGTTTGAATTTGGAAACAGGAACTTAAAACGTCAATTTCTCGAAATGACTTCGAGACTACATATTTTCAGCTTTTGATGCATAGTCAAAATATATAAAAAGGGCTTCATAATGTTGAAAGAAATTCTAACTTCTGACAATTATTGGCGAAGATACATCCGTTTGAATTTGGAAACAGAAACTTAAAACGTCAATTTCTCGAAATGACTTCGCGACTACATATTTTCAGTTTTTGATGCAGAGTCAAAATATATAAAAAGGGCTTCATAATGTTGAAAGAAATTCTGACTTCTGACAATTATTGGCGAAGATACATCCGTTTGAATTTGGGAAATTAAACTTAAAACGCCAGTATCTCGAAATGACTCCGAGACTACATATTTTCAGCTTTTGATGCAGAGTCAAAATATATAAAAAGGGCTTCATAATGTTGAAAGAAATTCTAACTTCTGACAATTATTGGCGAAGATACATCCGTTTGAATTTGGAAACAGAAACTTAAAACGTCAATTTCTCGAAATGACTTCGAGACTACATATTTTCAGCTTTTGATGCATAGTCAAAATATATAAAAAGGGCTTCATAATGTTGAAAGAAATTCTAACTTCTGACAATTATTGGCGAAGATACATCCGTTTGAATTTGGAAACAGAAACTTAAAACGTCAATTTCTCGAAATGACTTCGAGACTACATATTTTCAGCTTTTGATGCAGAGTCAAAATATATAAAAAGGGCTTCATAATGTTGAAAGAAATTCTAACTTCTGACAATTATTGGCGAAGATACATGCGTTTGAATTTGGAAACAGAAACTTAAAACGTCAATTTCTCGAAATGACTTCGCGACTACATATTTTCAGATTTTGATGCAGAGTCAAAATATATAAAAAGGGCTTCATAATGTTGAAAGAAATTCTAACTTCTGACAATTATTGGCGAAGATACATCCGTTTGAATTTGGAAACAGGAACCTTAAAACGTCAATTTCTCGAAATGACTTCGAGACTACATATTTTCAGCTTTTGATGCATAGTCAAAATATATAAAAAGGGCTTCATAATGTTGAAAGAAATTCTAACTTCTGACAATTATTGGCGAAGATACATCCGTTTGAATTTGGAAACAGAAACTTAAAACGTCAATTTCTCGAAATGACTTCGAGACTACATATTTTCAGCTTTTGATGCAGAGTCAAAATATATAAAAAAGGGCTTCATAATGTTGAAAGAAATTCTGACTTCTGACAATTATTGGCGAAGATACATCCGTTTTGAATTTGGGAAAATAAACTTAAAACGCCAGTATCTCGAAATGACTTCGAGACTACATATTTTCAGCTTTTGATGCAGAATCAAAATATATAAAAAGGGCTTCATAATGTTGAAAGAAATTCTAACTTCTGACAATTATTGGCGAAGATACATCCGTTTGAATTTGGAAACAGAAACTTAAAACGTCAATTTCTCGAAATGACTTCGAGACTACATATTTTCAGCTTTTGATGCATAGTCAAAATATATAAAAAGGGCTTCATAATGTTGAAAGAAATTCTAACTTCTGACAATTATTGGCGAAGATACATCCGTTTGAATTTGGAAACAGAAACTTAAAACGTCAATTTCTCGAAATGACTTCGCGAGTACATATTTTCAGCTTTTGATGCATAGTCAAAATATATAAAAAGGGCTTCATAATGTTGAAAGAAATTCCAACTTCTGACAATTATTGGCGAAGATACATCCGTTTGAATTTGGAAACAGAAACTTAAAACGTCAATTTCTCGAAATGACTTCGCGACTACATATTTTCAGCTTTTGATGCAGAGTCAAAATATATAAAAAGGGCTTCATAATGTTGAAAGAAATTCTGACTTCTGACAATTATTGGCGAAGATACATCCGTTTGAATTTGGGAAAATAAACTTAAAACGCCAATTTCTCGAAATGACTTCGAGACTACATATTTTCAGCTTTTGATGCAGAGTCAAAATATATAAAAAGGGCTTCATAATGTTGAAAGAAATTCTGACTTCTGACAATTATTGGCGAAGATACATCCGTTTGAATTTGGGAAAATAAACTTAAAACGCCAATATCTCGAAATGACTTCGAGACTACATATTTTCAGCTTTTGATGCAGAGTCAAAATATATAAAAAGGGCTTCATAATGTTGAAAGAAATTCTAACTTCTGACAATTATTGGCGAAGATACATCCGTTTGAATTTGGAAACAGAAACTTAAAACGTCAATTTCTCGAAATGACTTCGAGACTACATATTTTCAGCTTTTGATGCAGAGTCAAAATATATAAAAAGGGCTTCATAATGTTGAAAGAAATTCTGACTTCTGACAATTATTGGCGAAGATACATCCGTTTGAATTTGGAAACAGAAACTTAAAACGTCAATTTCTCGAAATGACTTCGAGCCTACATATTTTCAGCTTTTGATGCAGAGTCAAAATATATAAAAAGGGCTTCATAATGTTGAAAGAAATTCTAACTTCTGACAATTATTGGCGAAGATACATCCGTTTGAATTTGGAAACAGAAACTTAAAACGTCGCTTTCTCGAAATGACTTCGAGACTACATAATTGCAGCTTGTGATGCAGAGTCAAAATATATAAAAAGGGCTTCATAATGTTGAAAGAAATTCTAACTTCTGACAATTATTGGCGAAGATACATCCATTTGAATTTGGAAACAGAAACTTAAAACGTCAATTTCTCGAAATGACTTCGAGACTACATATTTTCAGCTTTTGAAGCAGAGTCAAAATATATAAAAAGGGCTTCATAATGTTGAAAGAAATTCTAACTTCTGACAATTATTGGCGAAGATACATCCGTTTGAATTTGGAAACAGAAACTTAAGCCGCCAATATCTCGAAATGACTTCGAGACTACATATTTTCAGCTTTTGATGCAGAATCAAAATATATAAAAAGGGGTTCATAATGTTGAAAGAAATTCTAACTTCTGACAATTATTGGCGAAGATACATCCGTTTGAATTTGGAAACAGAAACTTAAAACGTCAATTTCTCGAAATGACTTCGCGACTACATATTTTCAGCTTTTGATGCAGAGTCAAAATATATAAAAAGGGCTTCATAATGTTGAAAGAAATTCTAACTTCTGACAATTATTGGCGAAGATACATCCGTTTGAATTTGGAAACAGAAACTTAAAACGTCAATTTCGCGAAATGACTTCGAGACTACATATTTTCAGCTTTTGATGCAGAATCAAAATATATAAAAAGGGCTTCATAATGTTGAAAGAAATTCTAACTTCTGACAATTATTGGCGAAGATACATTTATTTGAATTTGGAAACAGAAACTTAAAACGTCAATTTCTCGAAATGACTTCACGACTACATATTTTCAGCTTTTGATGCAGAGTCAAAATATATAAAAAGGGCTTCATAATGTTGAAAGAAATTCTAACTTCTGACAATTATTGGCGAAGATACATCCGTTTGAATTTGGGAAAATAAACTTAAAACGCCAATATCGCGAAATGACTTCGAGACTACATATTTTCAGCTTTTGATGCAGAATCAAAATATATAAAAAGGGGTTCATAATGTTGCAAGAAATTCTAACTTCTGACAATTATTGGCGAAGATACATCCGTTTGAATTTGGAAACAGAAACTTAAAACGTCGCTTTCTCGAAATGACTTCGAGACTACATATTTTCAGCTTTTGATGCAGAGTCAAAATATATAAAAAGGGCTTCATAATGTTGAAAGAAATTCTAACTTCTGACAATTATTGGCGAAGATACATCCATTTGAATTTGGAAACAGAAACTTAAAACGTCAATTTCTCGAAATGACTTCGAGACTACATATTTTCAGCTTTTGATGCAGAGTCAAAATATATTAAAATGGCTTCATAATGTTGAAAGAAATTCTAACTTCTGACAATTATTGGCGAAGATACATCCGTTTGAATTTGGAAACAGAAACTTAAAACGTCAATTTCTCGAAATGACTTCGCGACTACATATTTTCAGTTTTTGATGCAGAGTCAAAATATATAAAAAGGGCTTCATAATGTTGAAAGAAATTCTGACTTCTGACAATTATTGGCGAAGATACATCCGTTTGAATTTGGGAAAATAAACTTAAAACGCCAATATCTCGAAATGACTCCGAGACTACATATTTTCAGCTTTTGATGCAGAGTCAAAATATATAAAAAGGGCTTCATAATGTTGAAAGAAATTCTAACTTCTGACAATTATTGGCGAAGATACATCCGTTTGAATTTGGAAACAGAAACTTAAAACGTCAATTTCTCGAAATGACTTCGAGACTACATATTTTCAGCTTTTGATGCATAGTCAAAATATATAAAAAGGGCTTCATAATGTTGAAAGAAATTCTAACTTCTGACAATTATTGGCGAAGATACATCCGTTTGAATTTGGAAACAGAAACTTAAAACGTCAATTTCTCGAAATGACTTCGAGACTACATATTTTCAGCTTTTGATGCAGGGTCAAAATATATAAAAAGGGCTTCATAATGTTGAAAGAAATTCCAACTTCTGACAATTATTGGCGAAGATACATGCGTTTGAATTTGGAAACAGAAACTTAAAACGTCAATTTCTCGAAATGACTTCGCGACTACATATTTTCAGCTTTTGATGCAGAGTCAAAATATATAAAAAGGGCTTCATAATGTTGAAAGAAATTCTGACTTCTGACAATTATTGGCGAAGATACATCCGTTTGAATTTGGGAAAATAAACTTAAAACGCCAATTTCTCGAAATGACTTCGAGACTACATATTTTCAGCTTTTGATGCAGAATCAAAATATATAAAAAGGGCTTCATAATGTTGAAAGAAATTCTAACTTCTGACAATTATTGGCGAAGATACATCCGTTTGAATTTGGAAACAGAAACTTAAAACGTCAATTTCGCGAAATGACTTCGCGACTACATATTTTCAGTTTTTGATGCAGAGTCAAAATATATAAAAAGGGCTTCATAATGTTGAAAGAAATTCTGACTTCTGACAATTATTGGCGAAGATACATCCGTTTGAATTTGGGAAAATAAACTTAAAACGCCAATATCTCGAAATGACTTCGAGACTACATATTTTCAGCTTTTGATGCAGAGTCAAAATATATAAAAAGGGCTTCATAATGTTGAAAGAAATTCTAACTTCTGACAATTATTGGCGAAGATACATCCGTTTGAATTTGGAAACAGAAACTTAAAACGTCAATTTCTCGAAATGACTTCGAGACTACATATTTTCAGCTTTTGATGCATAGTCAAAATATATAAAAAGGGCTTCATAATGTTGAAAGAAATTCTAACTTCTGACAATTATTGGCGAAGATACATCCGTTTGAATTTGGAAACAGAAACTTAAAACGTCAATTTCTCGAAATGACCTCGAGACTACATATTTTCAGCTTTTGATGCAGGGTCAAAATATATAAAAAGGGCTTCATAATGTTGAAAGAAATTCCAACTTCTGACAATTATTGGCGAAGATACATGCGTTTGAATTTGGAAACAGAAACTTAAAACGTCAATTTCTCGAAATGACTTCGCGACTACATATTTTCAGATTTTGATGCAGAGTCAAAATATATAAAAAGGGCTTCATAATGTTGAAAGAAATTCTGACTTCTGACAATTATTGGCGAAGATACATCCGTTTGAATTTGGAAACAGGAACTTAAAACGTCAATTTCTCGAAATGACTTCGAGACTACATATTTTCAGCTTTTGATGCATAGTCAAAATATATAAAAAGGGCTTCATAATGTTGAAAGAAATTCTAACTTCTGACAATTATTGGCGAAGATACATCCGTTTGAATTTGGAAACAGAAACTTAAAACGTCAATTTCTCGAAATGACTTCGCGACTACATATTTTCAGTTTTTGATGCAGAGTCAAAATATATAAAAAGGGCTTCATAATGTTGAAAGAAATTCTGACTTCTGACAATTATTGGCGAAGATACATCCGTTTGAATTTGGGAAAATAAACTTAAAACGCCAGTATCTCGAAATGACTTCGAGACTACATATTTTCAGCTTTTGATGCAGAATCAAAATATATAAAAAGGGCTTCATAATGTTGAAAGAAATTCTAACTTCTGACAATTATTGGCGAAGATACATCCGTTTGAATTTGGAAACAGAAACTTAAAACGTCAATTTCTCGAAATGACTTCGAGACTACATATTTTCAGCTTTTGATGCATAGTCAAAATATATAAAAAGGGCTTCATAATGTTGAAAGAAATTCTAACTTCTGACAATTATTGGCGAAGATACATCCGTTTGAATTTGGAAACAGAAACTTAAAACGTCAATTTCTCGAAATGACTTCGAGACTACATATTTTCAGCTTTTGATGCAGGGTCAAAATATATAAAAAGGGCTTCATAATGTTGAAAGAAATTCCAACTTCTGACAATTATTGGCGAAGATACATGCGTTTGAATTTGGAAACAGAAACTTAAAACGTCAATTTCTCGAAATGACTTCGCGACTACATATTTTCAGCTTTTGATGCAGAGTCAAAATATATAAAAAGGGCTTCATAATGTTGAAAGAAATTCTGACTTCTGACAATTATTGGCGAAGATACATCCGTTTGAATTTGGGAAAATAAACTTAAAACGCCAATTTCTCGAAATGACTTCGAGACTACATATTTTCAGCTTTTGATGCAGAGTCAAAATATATAAAAAGGGCTTCATAATGTTGAAAGAAATTCTGACTTCTGACAATTATTGGCGAAGATACATCCGTTTGAATTTGGGAAAATAAACTTAAAACGCCAATATCTCGAAATGACTTCGAGACTACATATTTTCAGCTTTTGATGCAGAGTCAAAATATATAAAAAGGGCTTCATAATGTTGAAAGAAATTCTAACTTCTGACAATTATTGGCGAAGATACATCCGTTTGAATTTGGAAACAGAAACTTAAAACGTCAATTTCTCGAAATGACTTCGAGACTACATATTTTCAGCTTTTGATGCAGAGTCAAAATATATAAAAAGGGCTTCATAATGTTGAAAGAAATTCTGACTTCTGACAATTATTGGCGAAGATACATCCGTTTGAATTTGGGAAAATAAACTTAAAACGCCGATATCTCGAAATGACTTCGAGACTACATATTTTCAGCTTTTGATGCAGAGTCAAAATATATAAAAAGGGCTTCATAATGTTGAAAGAAATTCTGACTTCTGACAATTATTGGCGAAGATACATCCGTTTGAATTTGGAAACAGAAACTTAAAACGTCGCTTTCTCGAAATGACTTCGAGACTACATAATTGCAGCTTGTGATGCAGAGTCAAAATATATAAAAAGGGCTTCATAATGTTGAAAGAAATTCTAACTTCTGACAATTATTGGCGAAGATACATCCATTTGAATTTGGAAACAGAAACTTAAAACGTCAATTTCTCGAAATGACTTCGAGACTACATATTTTCAGCTTTTGATGCAGAGTCAAAATATATAAAAAGGGCTTCATAATGTTGAAAGAAATTCTGACTTCTGACAATTATTGGCGAAGATACATCCGTTTGAATTTGGAAACAGAAACTTAAAACGTCAATTTCTCGAAATGACTTCGCGACTACATATTTTCAGTTTTTGATGCAGAGTCAAAATATATAAAAAGGGCTTCATAATGTTGAAAGAAATTCTGACTTCTGACAATTATTGGCGAAGATACATCCGTTTGAATTTGGGAAAATAAACTTAAAACGCCGATATCTCAAAATGACTTCGAGACTACATATTTTCAGCTTTTGATGCAGAGTCAAAATATATAAAAAGGGCTTCATAATGTTGATAAGAAATTCTAAAATCTTCTGCCAATTACTTGGCGCAAGATATATCCGTTTGAATTTGGAAACCGAAACTAAAACGTCAATTTCTCGAAATGACTTCGCGACTACATATTTTCAGCTTTTTGATGCAGCAGTCAAAATATATAAAAAGGGACTTCATAATGTTGAAAGAAATTCTAACTTCTGACACTTATTGGCGAAGATACATCCGTTTGAATTTGGAAACAGAAACTTAAAACGTCAATTTCTCGAAATGACTTCGAGACAACATATTTTCAGCTTTTGATGCAGGGTCAAAATATATAAAAAGGGCTTCATAATGTTGAAAGAAATTCCAACTTCTGACAATTATTGGCGAAGATACATGCGTTTGAATTTGGAAACAGAAACTTAAAACGTCAATTTCTCGAAATGACTTCGCGACTACATATTTTCAGCTTTTGATGCAGAATCAAAATATATAAAAAGGGCTTCATAATGTTGAAAGAAATTCTAACTTCTGACAATTATTGGCGAAGATACATCCGTTTGAATTTGGGAAAATAAACTTAAAACGCCAATTTCTCGAAATGACTTCGAGACTACATATTTTCAGCTTTTGATGCAGAATCAAAATATATAAAAAGGGCTTCATAATGTTGAAAGAAATTCTAACTTCTGACAATTATTGGCGAAGATACATCCGTTTGAATTTGGAAACCGAAACTTAAAACGTCAATTTCTCGAAATGACTTCGAGACTACATATTTTCAGCTTTTGATGCAGGGTCAAAATATATAAAAAGGGCTTCATAATGTTGAAAGAAATTCCAACTTCTGACAATTATTGGCGAAGATACATGCGTTTGAATTTGGAAACAGAAACTTAAAACGTCAATTTCTCGAAATGACTTCGCGACTACATATTTTCAGCTTTTGATGCAGAGTCAAAATATATAAAAAGGGCTTCATAATGTTGAAAGAAATTCTGACTTCTGACAATTATTGGCGAAGATACATCCGTTTGAATTTGGGAAAATAAACTTAAAACGCCAATTTCTCGAAATGACTTCGAGACTACATATTTTCAGCTTTTGATGCAGAGTCAAAATATATACAAAGGGCTTCATAATGTTGAAAGAAATTCTGACTTCTGACAATTATTGGCGAAGATACATCCGTTTGAATTTGGAAACAGAAACTTAAAACGTCAATTTCTCGAAATGACTTCGCGACTACATATTTTCAGTTTTTGATGCAGAGTCAAAATATATAAAAAGGGCTTCATAATGTTGAAAGAAATTCTGACTTCTGACAATTATTGGCGAAGATACATCCGTTTGAATTTGGGAAAATAAACTTAAAACGCCAATATCTCGAAATGACTCCGAGACTACATATTTTCAGCTTTTGATGCAGAGTCAAAATATATAAAAAGGGCTTCATAATGTTGAAAGAAATTCTAACTTCTGACAATTATTGGCGAAGATACATACGTTTGAATTTGGAAACAGAAACTTAAAACGTCAATTTCTCGAAATGACTTCGAGACTACATATTTTCAGCTTTTGATGCAGGGTCAAAATATATAAAAAGGGCTTCATAATGTTGAAAGAAATTCCAACTTCTGACAATTATTGGCGAAGATACATGCGTTTGAATTTGGAAACAGAAACTTAAAACGTCAATTTCTCGAAATGACTTCGCGACTACATATTTTCAGCTTTTGATGCAGAGTCAAAATATATAAAAAGGGCTTCATAATGTTGAAAGAAATTCTGACTTCTGACAATTATTGGCGAAGATACATCCGTTTGAATTTGGGAAATTAAACTTAAAACGTCAATTTCTCGAAATGACTTCGAGACTACATATTTTCAGCTTTTGATGCAGAGTCAAAATTTATAAAAAGGGCTTCATAATGTTGCAAGAAATTCTAACTTCTGACAATTATTGGCAAAGATACATCCGTTTGAATTTGGAAACAGAAACTTAAAACGTCAATTTCTCGAAATGACTTCACGACTACATATTTTCAGCTTTTGATGCAGAGTCAAAATATATAAAAAGGGGTTCATAATGTTGAAAGAAATTCTAACTTCTGACAATTATTGGCGAAGATACATCCGTTTGAATTTGGAAACAGAAACTTAAAACGTCAATTTCGCGAAATGACTTCGATACTACATATTTTCAGCTTTTGATGCAGAATCAAAATATATAAAAAGGGCTTCATAATGTTGAAAGAAATTCTAACTTCTGACAATTATTGGCGAAGATACATTCATTTGAATTTGGAAACAGAAACTTAAAACGTCAATTTCTCGAAATGACTTCACGACTACATATTTTCAGCTTTTGATGCAGAGTCAAAATATATAAAAAGGGCTTCATAATGTTGAAAGAAATTCTAACTTCTGACAATTATTGGCGAAGATACATCCGTTTGAATTTGGGAAAATAAACTTAAAACGCCAATATCGCGAAATGACTTCGAGACTACATATTTTCAGCTTTTGATGCAGAATCAAAATATATAAAAAGGGGTTCATAATGTTGCAAGAAATTCTAACTTCTGACAATTATTGGCGAAGATACATCCGTTTGAATTTGGAAACAGAAACTTAAAACGTCGCTTTCTCGAAATGACTTCGAGACTACATAATTGCAGCTTGTGATGCAGAGTCAAAATATATAAAAAGGGCTTCATAATGTTGAAAGAAATTCTAACTTCTGACAATTATTGGCGAAGATACATCCATTTGAATTTGGAAACAGAAACTTAAAACGTCAATTTCTCGAAATGACTTCGAGACTACATATTTTCAGCTTTTGATGCAGAGTCAAAATATATAAAAAGGGCTTCATAATGTTGAAAGAAATTCTGACTTCTGACAATTATTGGCGAAGATACATCCAATTGAATTTGGAAACAGAAACTTAAAACGTCAATTTCTCGAAATGACTTCGCGACTACATATTTTCAGCTTTTGATGCAGAGTCAAAATATATAAAAAGGGCTTCATAATGTTGAAAGAAATTCTGACTTCTGACAATTATTGGCGAAGATACATCCGTTTGAATTTGGGAAAATAAACTTAAAACGCCAACATCTCGAAATGACTTCGAGACTACATATTTTCAGCTTTTGATGCAGAGTCAAAATATATAAAAAGGGCTTCATAATGTTGAAAGAAATTCTAACTTCTGACAATTATTGGCGAAGATACATCCGTTTGAATTTGGAAACAGAAACTTTAAACGTCAATTTCTCGAAATGACTTTGAGACTACATATTTTCAGCTTTTGATGCATAGTCAAAATATATAAAAAGGGCTTCATAATGTTGAAAGAAATTCTAACTTCTGACAATTATTGGCGAAGATACATCCGTTTGAATTTGGAAACAGAAACTTAAAACGTCAATTTCTCGAAATGACTTCGAGACTACATATTTTCAGCTTTTGATGCAGGGTCAAAATATATAAAAAGGGCTTCATAATGTTGAAAGAAATTCCAACTTCTGACAATTATTGGCGAAGATACCATGCGTTTGAAATTTGGAAACAGAAACTTAAAAACGTCAATTTCTCGAAAATGACTTCGCGACTACATATTTTTCAGCTTTTGAAAGCAGAGTCAAAATTATATAAAAAGGGCTTCATTAATGTTGAAAGAAATTCTGACTTCTGACAATTATTGGCGAAGATACATCCGTTTGAATTTTGGGAAAATAAACTTAAAAACGCCAATTTCTCGAAATGACTTCGAGACTACATATTTTCAGCTTTTGATGCAGAATCAAAATATATAAAAAGGGCTTCATAATGTTGAAAGAAATTCTAACTTCTGACAATTATTGGCGAAGATACATCCGTTTGAATTTGGAAACCGAAACTTAAAACGTCAATTTCTCGAAATGACTTCGAGACTACATATTTTCAGCTTTTGATGCAGAGTCAAAATATATAAAAAGGGCTTCATAATGTTCCAAGAAATTCTAACTTCTGACAATTATTGGCAAAGATACATCCGTTTGAATTTGGAAACAGAAACTTAAAACGTCAATTTCTCGAAATGACTTCACGACTACATATTTTCAGCTTTTGATGCAGAGTCGAAATATATAAAAAGGGCTTCATAATGTTGAAAGAAATTCTAACTTCTGACAATTATTGGCGAAGATACATCCGTTTGAATTTGGGAAAATAAACTTAAAACGCCAATATCGCGAAATGACTTCGAGACTACATATTTTCAGCTTTTGATGCAGAATCAAAATATATAAAAAAGGGTTCATAATGTTGCAAGAATTTCTAACTTCTGACAATTATTGGCGAAGATACATCCGTTTGAATTTGGAAACAGAAACTTAAAACGTCGATTTCTCGAAATGACTTCGAGACTACATATTTTCAGCTTTTGATGCACAGTCAAAATATATAAAAAGGGCTTCATAATGTTGAAAGAAATTCGAACTTCTGACAATTATTGGCGAAGATACATCCGTTTGAATTTGGAAACAGAAACTTAAAACGTCAATTTCTCGAAATGACTTCGCGACTAAATATTTTCAGCTTTTGATGCAGAGTCAAAATATATAAAAAGGGCTTCATAATGTTGAAAGAAATTCTAACTTCTGACAATTATTGGCGAAGATACATCCGATTGAATTTGGAAACAGAAACTTAAAACGTCAATTTCTCGAAATGACTTCGAGACTACATATTTTCAGCTTTTGATGCAGAATCAAAATATGTAAAAAGGGCTTCATAATGTTGAAAGAAATTCTAACTTCTGACAATTATTGGCGAAGATACATCCGTTTGAATTTGGAAACAGAAACTTAAAACGTCAATTTCTCGAAATGACTTCGCGACTACATATTTTCAGCTTTTGATGCAGAGTCAAAATATATAAAAAGGGCTTCATAATGTTGAAAGAAATTCTAACTTCTGACAATTATTGGCGAAGATACATCCGTTTGAATTTGGAAACAGAAACTTAAAACGTCAATTTCGCGAAATGACTTCGAGACTACATATTTTCAGCTTTTGATGCAGAATCAAAATATATAAAAAGGGGTTCACAATGTTGCAAGAATTTCTAACTTCTGACAATTATTGGCGAAGATACATCCGTTTGAATTTGGAAACAGAAACTTAAAACGTCGCTTTCTCGAAATGACTTCGAGACTACATATTTTCAGCTTTTGATGCAGAGTCAAAATATATAAAAAAAGGGTTTCATAATGTTGAAAGAAATTCTAACTTCTGACAATTATTGGCGAAGATACATCCGTTTGAATTTGGAAACAGAAACTTAAAACGTCAATTTCTCGAAATGACTTCGAGACTACATATTTTCAGCTTTTGATGCAGAGTCAAAATATATAAAAAGGGCTTCATAATGTTGAAAGAAATTCTAACTTCTGACAATTATTGGCGAAGATACATCCGTTTGAATTTGGAAACAGAAACTTAAAACGTCAATTTCTCGAAATGACTTCGCGACTACATATTTTCAGTTTTTGATGCAGAGTCAAAATATATAAAAAGGGCTTCACAATGTTGAAAGAAATTCTGACTTCTGACAATTATTGGCGAAGATACATCCGTTTGAATTTGGGAAAATAAACTTAAAACGCCAATATCTCGAAATGACTTCGAGACTACATATTTTCAGTTTTTGATGCAGAATCAAAATATATAAAAAGGGGTTCATAACGTTGCAAGAAATTCTAACTTCTGACAATTATTGGCGAAGATACATCCGTTTGAATTTGGAAACAGAAACTTAAAACGTCAATTTCTCGAAATGACTTCGTGACTACATATTTTCAGCTTTTGATGCAGAGTCAAAATATATAAAAAGGGGTTCATAATGTTGAAAGAAATTCTAACTTCTGACAATTATTGGCGAAGATACATCCGTTTGAATTTGGAAACAGAAACTTAAAACGTCAATTTCGCGAAATGACTTCGAGACTACATATTTTCAGCTTTTGATGCAGAATCAAAATATATAAAAAGGGCTTCATAATGTTGAAAGAAATTCTAACTTCTGACAATTATTGGCGAAGATACATCCGTTTGAATTTGGAAACCGAAACTTAAAACGTCAATTTCTCGAAATGACTTCGAGACTACATATTTTCAGCTTTTGATGCAGGGTCAAAATATATAAAAAGGGCTTCATAATGTTGAAAGAAATTCCAACTTCTGACAATTATTGGCGAAGATACATGCGTTTGAATTTGGAAACAGAAACTTAAAACGTCAATTTCTCGAAATGACTTCGCGACTACATATTTTCAGCTTTTGATGCAGAGTCAAAATATATAAAAAGGGCTTCATAATGTTGAAAGAAATTCTGACTTCTGACAATTATTGGCGAAGATACATCCGTTTGAATTTGGGAAAATAAACTTAAAACGCCAATTTCTCGAAATGACTTCGCGACTACATATTTTCAGCTTTTGATGCAGAGTCAAAATATATACAAAGGGCTTCATAATGTTGAAAGAAATTCTAACTTCTGACAATTATTGGCGAAGATACATCCGTTTGAATTTGGAAACAGAAACTTAAAACGTCAATTTCTCGAAATGACTTCCAGACTACATATTTTCAGCTTTTGATGCAGAATCAAAATATATAAAAAGGGCTTCATAATGTTGAAAGAAATTCTAACTTCTGACAATTATTGGCGAAGATACATCCGTTTGAATTTGGAAACAGAAACTTAAAACGTCAATTTCTCGAAATGACTTCGAGACTACATATTTTCAGCTTTTGATGCAGAATCAAAATATATAAAAAGGGCTTCATAATGTTAAAAGAAATTCTAACTTCTGACAATTATTGGCGAAGATACATCCGTTTGAATTTGGAAACAGAAACTTAAAACGTCAATTTCTCGAAATGACTTCGAGACTACATATTTTCAGCTTTTGATGCAGAGTCAAAATATATAAAAAGGAGTTCATAATGTTGAAAGAAATTCTAACTTCTGACAATTATTGGCGAAGATACATCCGTTTGAATTTGGAAACAGAAACTTAAAACGTCAATTTCGCGAAATGACTTCGAGACTACATATTTTCAGCTTTTGATGCAGAGTCAAAATATATAAAAAGGGCTTCATAATGTTGAAAGAAATTCTAACTTCTGACAATTATTGGCGAAGATACATCCGTTTGAATTTGGAAACAGAAACTTAAAACGTCAATTTCTCGAAATGACTTCGAGACTACATATTTTCAGCTTTTGATGCAGAATCAAAATATATAAAAAGGGCTTCATAATGTTGGAAGAAATTCTAACTTCTGACAATTATTGGCGAAGATACATCCATTTGAATTTGGAAACAGAGACTTAAAACGTCAATTTCTCGAAATGACTTCGCGACTACATATTTTCAGCTTTTGATGCAGAGTCAAAATATATAAAAAGGGCTTCATAATGTTGAAAGAAATTCTAACTTCTGACAATTATTGGCGAAGATACATCCGTTTGAATTTGGAAACAGAAACTTAAAACGTCAATTTCTCGAAATGACTTCGAGACTACATATTTTCAGCTTTTGATGCATAGTCAAAATATATAAAAAGGGCTTCATAATGTTGAAAGAAATTCTAACTTCTGACAATTATTGGCGAAGATACATCCGTTTGAATTTGGAAACCGAAACTTAAAACGTCAATTTCTCGAAATGACTTCGCGACTACATATTTTCAGCTTTTGATGCAGAGTCAAAATATATAAAAAGGGCTTCATAATGTTGAAAGAAATTCTAACTTCTGACAATTATTGGCGAAGATACATCCGTTTGAATTTGGAAACAGAAACTTAAAACGTCAATTTCTCGAAATGACTTCGCGACTACATATTTTCAGCTTTTGATGCAGAGTCAAAATATATAAAAAGGGCTTCATAATGTTGAAAGAAATTCTAACTTCTGACAATTATTGGCGAAGATACATCCGTTTGAATTTGGGAAAATAAACTTAAAACGTCAATATCTCGAAATGACTTCGAGACTACATATTTTCAGCTTTTGATGCAGAATCAAAATATATAAAAAGGGGTTCATAATGTTGCAAGAAATTCTAACTTCTGACAATTATTGGTGAAGATACATCCGTTTGAATTTGGAAACAGAAACTTAAAACGTCAATTTCTCGAAATGACTTCGAGACTACATATTTTCAGCTTTTGATGCAGAGTCAAAATATATAAAAAGGGCTTCATAATGTTGAAAGAAATTCTAACTTCTGACAATTATTGGCGAAGATACATCCGGTTGAATTTGGAAACAGAAACGTAAAACGTCAATTTCTCGAAATGACTTCGAGACTACATATTTTCAGCTTTTGATGCAGAATCAAAATATATAAAAAGGGCTTCATAATGTTGAAAGAAATTCTAACTTCTGACAATTATTGGCGAAGATACATCCGTTTGAATTTGGAAACAGAAACTTAAAACGTCAATTTCTCGAAATGACTTCGAGACTACATATTTTCAGCTTTTGAAGCAGAGTCAAAATATATAAAAAGGGCTTCATAATGTTGAAAGAAATTCTAACTTCTGACAATTATTGGCGAAGATACATCCGTTTGAATTTGGAAACAGAAACTTAAAACGTCAATTTCTCGAAATGACTTCGAGACTACATATTTTCAGCTTTTGATTCAGAATCAAAATATATAAAAAGCGCTTCATAATTTTGAAAGAAATTCTAACTTCTGACAATTATTGACGAAGATACATCCGTTTGAATTTGGAAACAGAAACTTAAAACGTCAATTTCTCGAAATGACTTCGCGACTACATATTTTCAGCTTTTGATGCAGAGTCAAAATATATAAAAAGGGCTTCATAATGTTGAAAGAAATTCTGACTTCTGACAATTATTGGCGAAGATACATCCGTTTGAATTTGGGAAAATAAACTTAAAACGCCAATATCTCGAAATGACTTCGAGACTACATATTTTCAGCTTTTGATGCAGAATCAAAATATATAAAAAGGGCTTCATAATGTTGAAAGAAATTATAACTTCTGACAATTATTGGCGAAGATACATCCGTTTGAATTTGGAAACCGAAACTTAAAACGTCAATTTCTCGAAATGACTTCGAGACTACATATTTTCAGCTTTTGATGCAGAATCAAAATATATAAAAAGGGCTTCATAATGTTGGAAGAAATTCTAACTTCTGACAATTATTGGCGAAGATACATCCGTTTGAATTTGGAAACAGAGACTTAAAACGTCAATTTCTCGAAATGACTTCGAGACTACATATTTTCAGCTTTTGATGCAGAGTCAAAATATATAAAAAGGGCTTCATAATGTTGAAAGAAATTCTAACTTCTGACAATTATTGGCGAAGATACATCCGTTTGAATTTGGAAACAGAAACTTAAAACGTCAATTTCTCGAAATGACTTCGAGACTACATATTTTCAGCTTTTGATGCATAGTCAAAATATATAAAAAGGGCTTCATAATGTTGAAAGAAATTCTAACTTCTGACAATTATTGGCGAAGATACATCCGTTTGAATTTGGAAACAGAAACTTAAAACGTCAATTTCTCGAAATGACTTCGAGACTACATATTTTCAGCTTTTGATGCAGAGTCAAAATATATAAAAAGGGCCTCATAATGTTGAAAGAAATTCTAACTTCTGACAATTATTGGCGAAGATACATCCGTTTGAATTTGGAAACAGAAACTTAAAACGTCAATTTCTCGAAATGACTTCGAGACTACATATTTGCAGCTTTTGATGCAGAATCAAAATATATAAAAAGGGCTTCATAATGTTGAAAGAAATTCTAACTTCTGACAATTATTGGCGAAGATACATCCGTTTGAATTTGGAAACCGAAACTTAAAACGTCAATTTCTCGAAATGACTTCGCGACTACATATTTTCAGCTTTTGATGCAGAGTCAAAATATATAAAAAGGGCTTCATAATGTTGAAAGAAATTCTAACTTCTGACAATTATTGGCGAAGATACATCCGTTTGAATTTGGAAACAGAAACTTAAAACGTCAATTTCTCGAAATGACTTCGAGACTACATATTTTCAGCTTTTGATGCAGAGTCAAAATATATAAAAAGGGCTTCATAATGTTGAAAGAAATTCTGACTTCTGACAATTATTGGTGAAGATACATCCGTTTGAATTTGGGAAAATAAACTTAAAACGTCAATATCTCGAAATGACTTCGAGACTACATATTTTCAGCTTTTGATGCAGAATCAAAATATATAAAAAGGGCTTCATAATGTTGCAAGAAATTATAACTTCTGACAATTATTGGCGAAGATACATCCGTTTGAATTTGGAAACAGAAACTTAAAACGTCAATTTCTCGAAATGACTTCGAGACTACATATTTTCAGCTTTTGATGCAGAGTCAAAATATATAAAAAGGGCTTCATAATGTTGGAAGAAATTCTAACTTCTGACAATTATTGGCGAAGATACATCCGTTTGAATTTGGAAACAGAGACTTAAAACGTCAATTTCTCGAAATGACTTCGAGACTACATATTTTCAGCTTTTGATGCAGAGTCAAAATATATAAAAAGGGCTTCATAATGTTGAAAGAAATTCTAACTTCTGACAATTATTGGCGAAGATACATCCGTTTGAATTTGGAAACAGAAACTTAAAACGTCAATTTCTCGAAATGACTTCGAGACTACATATTTTCAGCTTTTGATGCATAGTCAAAATATATAAAAAGGGCTTCATAATGTTGAAAGAAATTCTAACTTCTGACAATTATTGGCGAAGATACATCCGTTTGAATTTGGAAACAGAAACTTAAAACGTCAATTTCTCGAAATGACTTCGAGACTACATATTTTCAGCTTTTGATGCAGAATCAAAATATATAAAAAGGGCCTCATAATGTTGAAAGAAATTCTAACTTCTGACAATTATTGGCGAAGATACATCCGTTTGAATTTAGAAACAGAAACTTAAAACGTCAATTTCTCGAAATGACTTCGAGACTACATATTTGCAGCTTTTGATGCAGAATCAAAATATATAAAAAGGGCTTCATAATGTTGAAAGAAATTCTAACTTCTGACAATTATTGGCGAAGATACATCCGTTTGAATTTGGAAACCGAAACTTAAAACGTCAATTTCTCGAAATGACTTCGCGACTACATATTTTCAGCTTTTGATGCAGAGTCAAAATATATAAAAAGGGCTTCATAATGTTGAAAGAAATTCTAACTTCTGACAATTATTGGCGAAGATACATCCGTTTGAATTTGGAAACAGAAACTTAAAACGTCAATTTCTCGAAATGACTTCGCGACTACATATTTTCAGCTTTTGATGCAGAGTCAAAATATATAAAAAGGGCTTCATAATGTTGAAAGAAATTCTGACTTCTGACAATTATTGGCGAAGATACATCCGTTTGAATTTGGGAAAATAAACTTAAAACGTCAATTTCTCGAAATGACTTCGAGACTACATATTTTCAGCTTTTGATGCAGAATCAAAATATATAAAAAGGGCTTCATAATGTTGCAAGAAATTCTAACTTCTGACAATTATTGGTGAAGATACATCCGTTTGAATTTGGAAACAGAAACTTAAAACGTCAATTTCTCGAAATGACTTCGAGACTACATATTTTCAGCTTTTGATGCAGAGTCAAAATATATAAAAAGGGCTTCATAATGTTGAAAGAAATTCTAACTTCTGACAATTATTGGCGAAGATACATCCGGTTGAATTTGGAAACAGAAACTTAAAACGTCAATTTCTCGAAATGACTTCGAGACTACATATTTTCAGCTTTTGATGCAGAATCAAAATATATAAAAAGGGCTTCATAATGTTGAAAGAAATTCTAACTTCTGACAATTATTGGCGAAGATACATCCGTTTGAATTTGGAAACAGAAACTTAAAACGTCAATTTCTCGAAATGACTTCGAGACTACATATTTTCAGCTTTTGATTCAGAATCAAAATATATAAAAAGGGCTTCATAATGTTGAAAGAAATTCTAACTTCTGACAATTATTGGCGAAGATACATCCGTTTGAATTTGGAAACAGAAACTTAAAACGTCAATTTCTCGAAATGACTTCGCGACTACATATTTTCAGCTTTTGATGCAGAGTCAAAATATATAAAAAGGGCTTCATAATGTTGAAAGAAATTCTGACTTCTGACAATTATTGGCGAAGATACATCCATTTGAATTTGGGAAAATAAACTTAAAACGCCAATATCTCGAAATGACTTCGAGACTACATATTTTCAGCTTTTGATGCAGAATCAAAATATATAAAAAGGGCTTCATAATGTTGAAAGAAATTATAACTTCTGACAATTATTGGCGAGAATACATCCGTTTGAATTTGGAAACAGAAACTTAAAACGTCAATTTCTCGAAATGACTTCGAGACTACATATTTTCAGCTTTTGATGCAGAGTCAAAATATATAAAAAGGGCTTCATAATGTTGAAAGAAATTCTAACTTCTGACAATTATTGGCGAAGATACATCCGTTTGAATTTGGAAACAGAAACTTAAAACGTCAATTTCTCGAAATGACTTCGCGACTACATATTTTCAGCTTTTGATGCAGAGTCAAAATATATAAAAGGGCTTCATAATGTTGAAAGAAATTCTGACTTCTGACAATTATTGGCGAAGATACATCCGTTTGAATTTGGGAAAATAAAATTAAAACGTCAATATCTCGAAATGACTTCGAGACTACATATTTTCAGCTTTTGAAGCAGAGTCAAAATATATAAAAAGGGCTTCATAATGTTGAAAGAAATTCTAACTTCTGACAATTATTGGCGAAGATACATCCGTTTGAATTTGGAAACAGAAACTTAAAACGTCAATTTCTCGAAATGACTTCGAGACTACATATTTTCAGCTTTTGATGCAGAATCAAAATATATAAAAAGGGCTTCATAATGTTGAAAGAAATTCTAACTTCTGACAATTATTGGCGAAGATACATCCGTTTGAATTTGGGAAAATAAACTTAAAACGCCAATATCTCGAAATGACTTCGAGACTACATATTTTCAGCTTTTGATGCAGACTCAAAATATATAAAAAGGGCTTCATAATGTTGAAAGAAATTCTAACTTCTGACAATTATTGGCGAAGATACATCCGTTTGAATTTGGAAACAGAAACTTAAAACGTCAATTTCTCGAAATGACTTCGCGACTACATATTTTCAGCTTTTGATGCAGAGTCAAAATATATAAAAAGGGCTTATTAATGTTGAAAGAAATTCTAACTTCTGACAATTATTGGCGAAGATACATCCGTTTGAATTTGGAAACAGAAACTTAAAACGTCAATTTCTCGAAATGACTTCGCGACTACATATTTTCAGCTTTTGATGCAGAGTCAAAATATATAAAAAGGGCTTCATAATGTTGAAAGAAATTCTGACTTCTGACAATTATTGGCGAAGATACATCCGTTTGAATTTGGGAAAATAAACTTAAAACGCCAATATCTCGAAATGACTTCGAGACTACATATTTTCAGCATTTGATGCAGAATCAAAATATATAAAAAGGGCTTCATAATGTTGAAAGAAATTCTAACTTCTGACAATTATTGGCGAAGATACATCCGTTTGAATTTGGAAACAGAAACTTAAAACGTCAATTTCTCGAAATGACTTCGAGACTACATATTTTCAGCTTTTGATGCAGAATCAAAATATATAAAAATGGCTTCATAATGTTGAAAGAAATTCTAACTTCTGACAATTATTGGCGAAGATACATCCGTTTGAATTTGGAAACAGAAACTTAAAACGTCAATTTCTCGAAATGACTTCGAGACTACATATTTTCAGCTTTGATGCAGAGTCAAAATATATAAAAAGGGCTTCATAATGTTGAAAGAAATTCTAACTTCTGACAATTATTGGCGAAGATACATCCGGTTGAAGTTGGAAACAGAAACTTAAAACGTCAATTTCTCGAAATGACTTCGAGACTACATATTTTCAGCTTTTGATGCAGAGTCAAAATATATAAAAAGGGCTTCATAATGTTGAAAGAAATTCTGACTTCTGACAATTATTGGCGAAGATACATCCGTTTGAATTTGGAAACAGAAACTTAAACGTCAATTTCTCGAAATGACTTCGAGACTACATATTTTCAGCTTTTGATGCAGAATCAAAATATATAAAAAGGGCTTCATAATGTTGAAAGAAATTCTAACTTCTGACAATTATTGGCGAAGATACATCCGTTTGAATTTGGGAAAATAAACTTAAAACGCCAATATCTCGAAATGACTTCGAGACTACATATTTTCAGCTTTTGATGCAGAATCAAAATATATAAAAAGGGTTCATAATGTTGCAAGAAATTCTAACTTCTGACAATTATTGGCGAAGATACATCCGTTTGAATTTGGAAACAGAAACTTAAAACGTCAATTTCTCGAAATGACTTCGAGACTACATATTTTCAGCTTTTGATGCAGAATCAAAATATATAAAAAGGGCTTCATAATGTTGAAAGAAATTCTAACTGCTGACAATTATTGGCGAAGATACATCCGGTTGAATTTGGAAACCGAAACTTAAAACGTCAATTTCTCGAAATGACTTCGCGACTACATATTTTCAGCTTTTGATGCAGAGTCAAAATATATAAAAAGGGCTTCATAATGTTGAAAGAAATTCTGACTTCTGACAATTATTGGCGAAGATACATCCGTTTGAATTTGGAAACAGAAACTTAAAACGTCAATTTCTCGAAATGACCGCGACTACATATTTTCAGCTTTTGATGCAGAGTCAAAATATATGAAAAGGGCTTCATAATGTTGAAAGAAATTCTGACTTCTGACAATTATTGGCGAAGATACATCCGTTTAAATTTGGGAAAATAAACTTAAAACGCCAATATCTCGAAATGACTTCGAGACTACATATTTTCAGCTTTTGATGCAGAATCAAAATATATAAAAAGGGCTTCATAATGTTGAAAGAAATTCTAACTTCTGACAATTATTGGCGAAGATACATCCGTTTGAATTTGGAAACAGAAACTTAAAACGTCAATTTCTCGAAATGACTTCGCGACTACATATTTTCAGCTTTTGATGCAGAGTCAAAATATATAAAAAGGGCTTCATAATGTTGAAAGAAATTCTAACTTCTGACAATTATTGGCGAAGATACATCCGTTTGAATTTGGGAAAATAAACTTAAAACGCCAATATCTCGAAATGACTTCGAGACTACATATTTTCAGCTTTTGATGCAGAATCAAAATATATAAAAAGGGCTTCATAATGTTGAAAGAAATTCTAACTTCTGACAATTATTGGCGAAGATACATCCATTTGAATTTGGAAACAGAAACTTAAAACGTCAATTTCTCGAAATGACTTCGAGACTACATATTTTCAGCTTTTGATGCAGAATCAAAATATATAAAAAGGGCTTCATAATGTTGAAAGAAATTATAACTTCTGACAATTATTGGCGAAGATACATCCGTTTGAATTTGGAAACAGAAACTTAAAACGTCAATTTCTCGAAATGACTTCGAGACTACATATTTTCAGCTTTTGATGCAGAATCAAAATATATAAAAAGGGCTTCATAATGTTGAAAGAAATTCTAACTTCTGACAATTATTGGCGAAGATACATCCGTTTGAATTTGGAAACAGAAACTTAAAACGTCAATTTCTCGAAATGACTTCGAGACTACATATTTTCAGCTTTTGATGCAGAGTCAAAATATATAAAAAGGGCTTCATAATGTTGAAAGAAATTCTAACTTCTGACAATTATTGGCGAAGATACATCCGGTTGAAGTTGGAAACAGAAACTTAAAACGTCAATTTCTCGAAATGACTTCGCGACTACATATTTTCAGCTTTTGATGCAGAGTCAAAATATATAAAAAGGGCTTCATAATGTTGAAAGAAATTCTGACTTCTGACAATTATTGGCGAAGATACATCCGTTTGAATTTGGAAACAGAAACTTAAAACGTCAATTTCTCGAAATGACTTCGAGACTACATATTTTCAGCTTTTGATGCAGAATCAAAATATATAAAAAGGGCTTCATAATGTTGAAAGAAATTCTAACTTCTGACAATTATTGGCGAAGATACATCCGTTTGAATTTGGGAAAATAAACTTAAAACGCCAATATCTCGAAATGACTTCGAGACTACATATTTTCAGCTTTTGATGCAGAATCAAAATATATAAAAAGGGCTTCATAATGTTGAAAGAAATTCTAACTGCTGACAATTATTGGCGAAGATACATCCGGTTGAATTTGGAAACCGAAACTTAAAACGTCAATTTCTCGAAATGACTTCGCGACTACATATTTTCAGCTTTTTGATGCAGGGTCAAAATATATAAAAGGGCTTCATAATGTTGAAAGAAATTCTGACTTCTGACAATTATTGGCGAAGATACATCCGTTTGAATTTGGAAACAGAAACTTAAAACGTCAATTTCTCGAAATGACTTCGAGACTACATATTTTCAGCTTTTGATGCAGAGTCAAAATATATGAAAAGGGCTTCATAATGTTGAAAGAAATTCTGACTTCTGACAATTATTGGCGAAGATACATCCGTTTGAATTTGGGAAAATAAACTTAAAACGCCAATATCTCGAAATGACTTCGAGACTACATATTTTCAGCTTTTGATGCAGAATCAAAATATATAAAAAGGGGTTCATA
>NW_025063747.1:0-27335 GCF_018153295.1 Drosophila grimshawi | reverse complement strand
TTTAAGTTTCTGTTACCAAATTCAAACGGATGTATCTTCGCCAATAATTGTCAGAAGTTAGAATTTCTTTCAACATTATGAATCCCTTTTTTATATATTTTGACTCTGCTTCAAAAGCTGAAAATATGTAGTCTCGAAGTCATTTCGAGATATTGGCGTTTTAAGTTTATTTTCCCAAATTCAAACGGATGTATCTTCGCCAATAATTGTCAGAAGTCAGAATTTTCAACATTATGAAGCCCTTTTTATATATTTTGACTCTGCATCAAAAGCTGAAAATATGTAGTCTCGAAGTCATTTCGAGAAATTGACGTTTTAAGTTTCTGTTTCCAAATTCAAACGGATGTATCTTCGCCAATAATTGTCAGAAGTTAGAATTTCTTTCAACATTATGAATCCTTTTTTATATATTTTGACTCTGCTTCAAAAGATGAAAATATGTAGTCTCGAAGTCATTTCGCGAAATCGACGTTTTAAGTTTCTGTTTCCAAATTCAAACGGATGTATCTTCGCCAATAATTTTCAGAAGTTAGAATTTCTTGCAACATTATGAAGCCCTTTTATATATATTTTGATTCTGCATCAAAAGCTGAAAATATGTAGTCTCGAAGTCATTTCGAGATATTGGCGTTTTAAGTTTATTTTCCCAAATTCAAACGGATGTATCTTCGCCAATAATTGTCAGAAGTCAGAATTTCTTTCAACATTATGAAGCCCTTTTTATATATTTTGACTCTGCATCAAAAGCTGAAAATATGTAGTCTCGAAGTCATTTCGAGAAATCGACGTTTTAAGTTTCTGTTTCCAAATTCAAACGGATGTATCTTCGCCAATAATTGTCAGAAGTTAGAATTTCTTGCAACATTATGAAGCCCTTTTTATATATTTTGACTATGCATCAAAAGCTGAAAATATGTAGTCTCGAAGTCATTTCGAGAAATTGACGTTTTAAGTTTCTGTTTCCAAATTCAAACGGATGTATCTTCGCCAATAGTTGTCAGAAGTTAGAAATTTCTTTCAACATTATGAAGCCCTTTTTATATATTTTGACTCTGCATAAAAAGCTGAAAATATGTAGTCTCGAAGTCATTTCGAGAAATTGACGTTTTAAGTTTCTGTTTCCAAATTCAAACGGATGTATCTTCGCCAATAATTGTCAGAAGTTAGAATTTCTTTCAACATTATGAAGCCCTTTTTATATATTTTGACTCTGCTTCAAAAGCTGAAAATATGTAGTCTCGAAGTCATTTCGAGAAATTGACGTTTTAAGTTTCTGTTTCCAAATTCAAACGGATGTATCTTCGCCAATAATTGTCAGAAGTTAGAATTTCTTTCCAACATTATGAACCCCTTTTTATATATTTTGATTCTGCATCAAAAAGCTGAAAATATGTAGTCTCGAAGTCATTTCGAGAAATTGACGTTTTAAGTTTCTGTTTCCAAATTCAAACGGATGTATCTTCGCCAATAATTGTCAGAAGTTAGAATTTCTTTCAACATTATGAAACCCTTTTTATATATTTTGACTCTGCATCAAAAGCTGAAAATATGTAGTCTCGAAGTCATTTCGAGAAATTGACGTTTTAAGTTTCTGTTTCCAAATTCAAACGGATGTATCTTCGCCAATAGTTGTCAGAAGTTAGAATTTCTTTCAACATTATGAAGCCCTTTTTATATATTTTGACTATGCATCAAAAGCTGAAAAATATGTAGTCTCGAAGTCATTTCGAGAAATTGACGTTTTAAGTTTCTGTTTCCAAATTCAAACGGATGTATCTTCGCCAATAATTGTCAGAAGTTAGAATTTCTTTCAACATTATGAAGCCCTTTTTATATATTTTGACTCTGCTTCAAAAGCTGAAAATATGTAGTCTCGAAGTCATTTCGAGAAATTGACGTTTTAAGTTTCTGTTTCCAAATTCAAACGGATGTATCTTCGCCAATAATTGTCAGAAGTTAGAATTTCTTTCAACATTATGAAGCCCTTTTTATATATTTTGACTCTGCATCAAAAGCTGAAAATATGTAGTCTCGAAGTCATTTCAAGAAATTGACGTTTTAAGTTTCTGTTTCCAAATTCAAACGGATGTATCTTCGCCAATAATTGTCAGAAGTTAGAATTTCTTTCAACATTATGAAGCTCTTTTTATATATTTTGACTATGCATCAAAAGCTGAAAATATGTAGTCTCAAAGTCATTTCCAGAAATTGACGTTTTAAGTTTCTGTTTCCAAATTCAAACGGATGTATCTTCGCCAATAATTGTCAGAAGTTAGAATTTCTTTCAACATTATGAAGCCTTTTTTATATATTTTGACTCTGCTTCAAAAGCTGAAAATATGTAGTCTCGAAGTCATTTCGAGAAATTGACGTTTTAAGTTTCTGTTTCCAAATTCAAACGGATGTATCTTCGCCAATAATTGTCAGAAGTTAGAATTTCTTTCAACATTATGAAGCCCTTTTTTATATATTTTGATTCTGCATGAAAAGCTGAAAATATGTAGTCTCGAAGTCATTTCGAGATATTGGCGTTTTAAGTTTATTTTCCCAAATTCAAACGGATGTATCTTCGCCAATAATTGTCAGAAGTCAGAATTTCTTTCAACATTATGAAGCCCTTTTTATATATTTTGACTCTGCATCAAAAGCTGAAAATATGTAGTCTCGAAGTCATTTCGAGAAATTGACGGTTTAAGTTTCTGTTTCCAAATTCAAACGGATGTATCTTCGCCAATAATTGTCAGAAGTTAGAATTTCTTTCAACATTATGAAGCCCTTTTTATATATTTTGACTACGCATCAAAAGCTGAAAATATGTAGTCTCGAAGTCATTTCGAGAAATTGACGTTTTAAGTTTCTGTTACCAAATTCAAACGGATGTATCTTCGCCAATAATTGTCAGAAGTTAGAATTTCTTTCAACATTATGAAGCCCTTTTTATATATTTTGACTCTGCATCAAAAGCTGAAAATATGTAGTCTCGAAGTCATTTCGAGAAATTGACGTTTTAAGTTTCTGTTTCCAAATTTAAACGGATGTATCTTCGCCAATAATTGTCAGAAGTCAGAATTTCTTGCAACATTATGAACCCCTTTTTATATATTTTGACTCTGCATCAAAAGCTGAAAATATGTAGTCGCGAAGTCATTTCGAGAAATTGACGTTTTAAGTTTCTGTTTCCAAATTCAAACGGATGTATCTTCGCCAATAATTGTCAGAAGTTAGAATTTCTTTCAACATTATGAAGCCCTTTTATATATTTTGACTATGCATCGAAAGCTGAAAATATGTAGTCTCGAAGTCATTTCGAGAAATTGACGTTTTAAGTTTCTGTTTCCAAATTCAAACGGATGTATCTTCGCCAATAATTGTCAGAAGTTAGAATTTCTTTCAACATTATGAAGCCCTTTTTATATATTTTGACTCTGCATAAAAGCTTAAAATATGTAGTCTCGAAGTCATTTCGAGAAATTGACGTTTTAAGTTTCTGTTTTCAAATTCAAACGGATGTATCTTCGCCAATAATTGTCAGAAGTTAGAATTTCTTTCAACATTATGAAGCCCTTTTTATATATTTTAACTATGCATCAAAAGCTGAAAATATGTAGTCTCGAAGTCATTTCGAGAAATTGACGTTTTAAGTTTCTGTTTCCAAATTCAAAGGGATGTATCTTCGCCAATAATTGTCAGAAGTTAGAATTTCTTTCAACATTATGAACCCTTTTTATATATTTTGATTCTGCATCAAAAGCTGAAAATATGTAGTCTCGAAGTCATTTCGAGAAATTGACGTTTTAAGTTTCTGTTTCCAAATTCAAATGGATGTATCTTCGCCAATAATTGTCAGAAGTTAGAATTTCTTTCAACATTATGAAGCCCTTTTATATATATTTTGATTCTGCATCAAAAGCTGAAAATATGTAGTCTCGAAGTCATTTCGAGAAATTGACTTTTTAAGTTTCGGTTTCCAAATTCAAACGGATGTATCTTCGCCAATAATTGTCAGAAGTTAGAATTTCTTTCAACATTATGAACCCCTTTTTATATATTTTGATTCTGCATGAAAAGCTGAAAATATGTAGTCTCGAAGTCATTTCGAGATATTGGCGTTTTAAGTTTATTTTCCCAAATTCAAACGGATGTATCTTCGCCAATAATTGTCAGAAGTCAGAATTTCTTTCAACATTATGAAGCCCTTTTTATATATTTTGACTCTGCATCAAAAGCTGAAAATATGTAGTCTCGAAGTCATTTCGAGAAATTGACGTTTTAAGTTTATTTTCCCAAATTCAAACGGATGTATCTTCGCCAATAATTGTCAGAAGTCAGAATTTCTTTCAACATTAAGAAGCCCTTTTTATATATTTTGACTCTGCATCAAAAGCTGAAAATATGTAGTCTCGAAGTGATTTCGAAAAATTGACGTTTTAAGTTTATTTTCCCAAATTCAAACGAATGTATCTTCGCCAATAATTGTCAGAAGTTAGAATTTCTTTCAACATTATGAAGCCCTTTTTATATATTTTGATTCTGCATCAAAAGCTTAAAATATGTAGTCTTGAAGTCATTTCGAGAAATCGACGTTTTAAGTTTCTGTTTCCAAATTCAAACGGATGTATCTTCGCCAATAATTGTCAGAAGTTAGAATTTCTTTCAACATTATGAAGCCCTATTTATATATTTTGATTCTGCATCAAAAGCTGAAAATATGTAGACTCGAAGTCATTTCGAGAAATTGACGTTTTAAGTTTCGGTTTCCAAATTCAAACGGATGTATCTTCGCCAATAATTGTCAGAAGTTAGAATTTCTTTCAACATTATGAAGCCCTTTTTATATATTTTGACCCTGCATCAAAAGCTGAAAATATGTAGTCGCGAAGTGATTTCGAGAAATTGACGTTTTAAGTTTCTGTTTCCAAATTCAAACGGATGTATCTTCGCCAATAATTGTCAGAAGTTAGAATTTCTTTCAACATCATGAAGCCCTTTTTATATATTTTGACTGTGCATCAAAAGCTGAAAATATGTAGTCTCGAAGTCATTTCGAGAAATTGACGTTTTAAGTTTCTGTTTCCAAATTCAAATGGATGTATCTTCGCCAATAATTGTCAGAAGTTAGAATTTCTTTCAACATTATGAAGCCCTTTTTATATATTTTGATTCTGCGTCAAAAGCTGAAAATATGTAGTCTCGAAGTCCTGTCGCGAAATTGACGTTTTAAGTTTCTGTTTCCAAATTCAAACGGATGTATCTTCGCCAATAATTGTCAGAAGTTAGAATTTCTTTCAACATTATGAAGCCCTTTTTATATATTTTGACTCTGCTTCAAAAGCTGAAAATATGTTGTCTCGAAGTCATTTCGAGAAATTGACGTTTTAAGTTTCTGTTTCCAAATTCAAACGGATGTACCTTCGCCAATAATTGTCAGAAGTTAGAATTTCTTTCAACATTATGAAGCCTTCTTTATATATTTTGATTCTGCATCAAAAGCTGAAAATATGTAGTCTCGAAGTCATTTCGAGATATTGGCGTTTTAAGTTTATTTTCCCAAATTCAAACGGATGTATCTTCGCCAATAATTGTCAGAAGTCAGAATTTCTTTCAACATTATGAAGCCCTTTTTATATATTTTGACTCTGCATCAAAAGCTGAAAATATGTAGTCTCGAAGTCATTTCGAGAAATTGACGTTTTAAGTTTCTGTTTCCAAATTCAAACGGATGTATCTTCGCCAATAATTGTCAGAAGTTAGAATTTCTTTCAACATTATGAAGCCCTTTTTAAATATTTTGACTCTGCATCAAAAGCTGAAAATATGTAGTCTCGAAGTCATTTCGAGAAATTGACGTTTTAAGTTTCTGTTTCCAAATTCAAATGGATGTATCTTCGCCAATAATTGTCAGAAGTTAGAATTTCTTTCAACATTATGAAGCCCTTTTTATATATTTTGACTCTGCATCAAAAGCTGAAAATATGTAGTCTCGAAGTCATTTCGAGAAATTGACGTTTTAAGTTTATGTTTCCAAATTCAAACGGATGTATCTTCGCCAATAATTGTCAGAAGTTAGAATTTCTTTCAACATTATGAAGCCCTTTTTATATATTTTGACTCTGCATCAAAAGCTGAAAATATGTAGTCTCGAAGTCATTTCAAGAAATTGACGTTTTAAGTTTCTGTTTCCAAATTCAAACGGATGTATCTTCGCCAATAATTGTCAGAAGTTAGAATTTCTTTCAACATTATGAAGCCCTTTTTATATATTTTGATTCTGCATCAAAAGCTGAAAATATGTAGTCTCGAAGTCATTTCAAGAAATTGACGTTTTAAGTTTCTGTTTCCAAATTCAAACGGATGTATCTTCGCCAATAATTGTCAGAAGTTAGAATTTCTTGCAACATTATGAACCCCTTTTTATATATTTTGATTCTGCATCAAAAGCTGAAAATATGTAGTCTCGAAGTCATTTCGAGATATTGGCGTTTTAAGTTTATTTTCCCAAATTCAAACGGATGTATCTTCGCCAATAATTGTCAGAAGTTAGAATTTCTTTCAACATTATGAAGCCATTTTTATATATTTTGACTCTGCATCAAAAGCTGAAAATATGTAGTCACGAAGTCATTTCGAGAAATTGACGGTTTAAGTTTCTGTTTCCAAATTCAAACGGATGTATCTTCGCCAATAATTGTCAGAAGTTAGAATTTCTTTCAACATTATGAAGCCCTTTTTATATATTTTGACTATGCATCAAAAGCTGAAAATATGTAGTCTCGAAGTCATTTCGAGAAATTGACGTTTTAAGTTTCTGTTACCAAATTCAAACGGATGTATCTTCGCCAATAATTGTCAGAAGTTAGAATTTCTTTCAACATTATGAAGCCCTTTTTATATATTTTGACTCTGCATCAAAAGCTGAAAATATGTAGTCTCGAAGTCATTTCGAGAAATTGACGTTTTAAGTTTCTGTTTCCAAATTCAAACGGATGTATCTTCGCCAATAATTGTCAGAAGTCAGAATTTCTTGCAACATTATGAACCCCTTTTTATATATTTTGATTCTGCATCAAAAGCTGAAAATATGTAGTCTCGAAGTCATTTCGAGATATTGGCGGTTTAAGTTTCTTTTCCCAAATTCAAACGGATGTATCTTCGCCAATAATTGTCAGAAGTCAGAATTTCTTTCCACATTATGAAGCCCTTTTTATATATTTTGACTCTGCATCAAAAGCTGAAAATATGTAGTCGCGAAGTCATTTCGCGAAATTGACGTTTTAAGTTTCTGTTTCCAAATTCAAACGGATGTATCTTCGCCAATAATTGTCAGAAGTTAGAATTTCTTTCAACATTATGAAGCCCTTTTTATATATTTTGACTATGCATCGAAAGCTGAAAATATGTAGTCTCGAAGTCATTTCGAGAAATTGACGTTTTAAGTTTCTGTTTCCAAATTCAAACGGATGTATCTTCGCCAATAATTGTCAGAAGTTAGAATTTCTTGCAACATTATGAACCCCTTTTTATATATTTTGATTCTGCATCAAAAGCTGAAAATATGTAGTCTCGAAGTCATTTCGAGATATTGGCGTTTTAAGTTTATTTTCCCAAATTCAAACGGATGTATCTTCGCCAATAATTGTCAGAAGTCAGAATTTCTTTCAACATTATGAAGCCCTTTTTATATATTTTGACTCTGCATCAAAAGCTGAAAATATGTAGTCGCGAAGTCATTTCGAGAAATTGACGGTTTAAGTTTCTGTTTCCAAATTCAAATGGATGTATCTTCGCCAATAATTGTCACAAGTTAGAATTTCTTTCAACATTATGAAGCCCTTTTTATATATTTTGACTCTGCATCAAAAGCTGAAAATATGTAGTCGCGAAGTCATTTCGAGAAATTGACGTTTTAAGTTTCTGTTACCAAATTCAAACGGATGTATCTTCGCCAATAATTGTCAGAAGTTAGAATTTCTTTCAACATTATGAAGCCTTTTTTATATATTTTGACTCTGCTTCAAAAGCTGAAAATATGTAGTCTCGAAGTCATTTCGAGAAATTGACGTTTTAAGTTTCTGTTTCCAAATTCAAACGGATGTATCTTCGCCAATAATTGTCAGAAGTCAGAATTTCTTGCAACATTATGAACCCCTTTTTATATATTTTGATTCTGCATCAAAAGCTGAAAATATGTAGTCTCGAAGTCATTTCAAGATATTGGCGTTTTAAGTTTATTTTCCCAAATTCAAACGGATGTATCTTCGCCAATAATTGTCAGAAGTCAGAATTTCTTTCAACATTATGAAGCCCTTTTTATATATTTTGACTCTGCATCAAAAGCTGAAAATATGTAGTCTCGAAGTCATTTCGAGAAATTGACGTTTTAAGTTTCTGTTTCCAAATTCAAACTGATGTATCTTCGCCAATAATTGTCAGAAGTTAGAATTTCTTTCAACATTATGAAGCCCTTTTTATATATTTTGACTCTGCATCAAAAGCTGAAAATATGTAGTCTCGAAGTCATTTCGAGAAATTGACGTTTTAAGTTTCTGTTTCCAAATTCAAACGGATGTATCTTCGCCAATAATTGTCAGAAGTTAGAATTTCTTTCAACATTATGAAGCCCTTTTTATATATTTTGACTCTGCATAAAAAGCTGAAAATATGTAGTCTCGAAGTCATTTCGAGAAATTGACGTTTTAAGTTTCTGTTTCCAAATTCAAACGGATGTATCTTCGCCAATAATTGTCAGAAGTTAGAATTTCTTTCAACATTATGAAGCCCTTTTTATATATTTTAACTATGCATCAAAAGCTGAAAATATGTAGTCTCGAAGTCATTTCGAGAAATTGACGTTTTAAGTTTCTGTTTCCAAATTCAAAGGGATGTATCTTCGCCAATAATTGTCAGAAGTTAGAATTTCTTTCAACATTATGAAGCCCTTTTTATATATTTTGATTCTGCATCAAAAGCTGAAAATATGTAGTCTCGAAGTCATTTCGAGATATTGGCGGTTTAAGTTTGTGCTTCCAAATGCAAACGGATGTATCTTCGCCAATAATTGTCAGAAGTTAGAATTTCTTTCAACATTATGAAGCCCTTTTTATATATTTTGACTCTGCATCAAAAGCTGAAAATATGTAGTCTCGAAGTCATTTCGAGAAATTGACGTTTTAAGTTTCTGTTTCCAAATTCAAACGGATGTATCTTCGCCAATAATTGTCAGAAGTTAGAATTTCTTTCAACATTATGAAGCCCTTTTTATATATTTTGATTCTGCATCAAAAGCTGAAAATATGTAGTCTCGAAGTCATTTCGAGATATTGGCGTTTTAAGTTTATTTTCCCAAATTCAAACGGATGTATCTTCGCCAATAATTGTCAGAAGTCAGAATTTCTTTCAACATTATGAAGCCCTTTTTATATATTTTGACTCTGCATCAAAAGCTGAAAATATGTAGTCGCGAAGTCATTTCGAGAAATTGACGTTTTAAGTTTATTTTCCCAAATTCAAACGGATGTATCTTCGCCAATAATTGTCAGAAGTCAGAATTTCTTTCAACATTATGAAGCCCTTTTTATATATTTTGACTCTGCATCAAAAGCTGAAAATATGTAGTCGCGAAGTCATTTCGAGAAATTGACGTTTTAAGTTTATTTTCCCAAATTCAAACGGATGTATCTTCGCCAATAATTGTCAGAAGTCAGAATTTCTTTCAACATTATGAAGCCCTTTTTATATATTTTGACTATGCATCGAAAGCTGAAAATATGTAGTCTCGAAGTCATTTCGAGAAATTGACGTTTTAAGTTTCTGTTTCCAAATTCAAACGGATGTATCTTCGCCAATAATTGTCAGAAGTTAGAATTTCTTTCAACATTATGAAGCCCTTTTTATATATTTTGACTCTGCATCAAAAGCTGAAAATATGTAGTCTCGAAGTCATTTCGAGAATTGACGTTTTAAGTTTCTGTTTCCAAATTCAAACGGATGTATCTTCGCCAATAATTGTCAGAAGTTAGAATTTCTTTCAACATTATGAAGCCCTTTTTATATATTTTGACTATGCATCAAAAGCTGAAAATATGTAGTCTCGAAGTCATTTCGAGAAATTGACGTTTTAAGTTTCTGTTTCCAAATTCAAACGGATGTATCTTCGCCAATAATTGTCAGAAGTTAGAATTTCTTTCAACATTATGAACCCCTTTTTATATATTTTGATTCTGCATCAAAAGCTGAAAATATGTAGTCTCGAAGTCATTTCGAGATATTGGCGGTTTAAGTTTCTGTTTCCAAATTCAAACGGATGTATCTTCGCCAATAATTGTCAGAAGTCAGAATTTCTTTCAACATTATGAAGCTCTTTTTATATATTTTGATTCTGCATCAAAAGCTGAAAATATGTAGTCTCGAAGTCATTTCGAGAAATTGACGTTTTAAGTTTCTGTTTCCAAATTCAAACGGATGTATCTTCGCCAATAATTGTCAGAAGTTAGAATTTCTTTCAACATTATGAACCCCTTTTTATATATTTTGATTCTGCATCAAAAGCTGAAAATATGTAGTCTCGAAGTCATTTCGAGATATTGGCGGTTTAAGTTTCTGTTTCCAAATTCAAACGGATGTATCTTCGCCAATAATTGTCAGAAGTTAGAATTTCTTTCAACATTATGAAGCTCTTTTTATATATTTTGATTCTGCATCAAAAGCTGAAAATATGTAGTCTCGAAGTCATTTCGAGAAATTGACGTTTTAAGTTTCTGTTTCCAAATTCAAACGGATGTATCTTCGCCAATAATTGTCAGAAGTTAGAATTTCTTTCAACATTATGAAGCCCTTTTTATATATTTTGATTCTGCATCAAAAGCTGAAAATATGTAGTCTCGAAGTCATTTCAAGAAATTGACGTTTTAAGTTTCTGTTTCCAAATTCAAACGGATGTATCTTCGCCAATAATTATCAGAAGTTAGAATTTCTTGCAACATTATGAACCCCTTTTTATATATTTTGATTCTGCATCAAAAGCTGAAAATATGTTTCTGTTTCCAAATTCAAACGGATGTATCTTCGCCAATAATTGTCAGAAGTTAGAATTTCTTTCAACATTATGAAGCCCTTTTTATATATTTTGATTCTGCATCAAAAGCTGAAAATATGTAGTCTCGAAGTCATTTCAAGAAATTGACGTTTTAAGTTTCTGTTTCCAAATTCAAACGGATGTATCTTCGCCAATAATTGTCAGAAGTTAGAATTTCTTTCAACATTATGAAGCCCTTTTTATATATTTTGACTATGCATCAAAAGCTGAAAATATGTAGTCTCGAAGTCATTTCGAGAAATTGACGTTTTAAGTTTCTGTTTCCAAATTCAAACGGATGTATCTTCGCCAATAATTGTCAGAAGTTAGAATTTCTTTCAACATTATGAAGCCCTTTTTATATATTTTGACTATGCATCAAAAGCTGAAAATATGTAGTCTCGAAGTCATTTCGAGAAATTGACGTTTTAAGTTTCTGTTTCCAAATTCAAACGGATGTATCTTCGCCAATAATTGTCAGAAGTTAGAATTTCTTTCAACATTATGAAGCCCTTTTTATATATTTTGACTCTGCATAAAAAGCTGAAAAATATGTAGTCTCGAAGTCATTTCGCGAAATTGACGTTTTAAGTTTCTGCTTCCAAATTCAAACGGATGTATCTTCGCCAATAATTGTCAGAAGTTAGAATTTCTTTCAACATTATGAAGCCCTTTTTATATATTTTGACTCTGCATCAAAAGCTGAAAATATGTAGTCTCGAAGTCATTTCGAGAAATTGACGTTTTAAGTTTCGGTTTCCAAATTCAAACGGATGTATCTTCGCCAATAATTGTCAGAAGTCAGAATTTCTTTCAACATTATGAAGCCTTTTTTATATATTTTGACTCTGCATCAAAAGCTGAAAATATGTAGTCTCGAAGTCATTTCGAGAAAATGACGTTTTAAGTTTCTGTTTCCAAATTCAAACGGATGTATCTTCGCCAATAATTGTCAGAAGTTAGAATTTCTTTCAACATTATGAAGCCCTTTGTATATATTTTGACTCTGCATCAAAAGCTGAAAATATGTAGTCTCGAAGTCATTTCGAGAAATTGACGTTTTAAGTTTCTGTTTCCAAATTCAAACGGATGTATCTTCGCCAATAATTGTCAGAAGTTAGAATTTCTTTCAACATTATGAAGCCCTTTTTATATATTTTGACTCTGCATCAAAAGCTGAAAATATGTAGTCTCGAAGTCATTTCAAGAAATTGACGTTTTAAGTTTCTGTTTCCAAATTCAAACGGATGTATCTTCGCCAATAATTGTCAGAAGTTAGAATTTCTTTCAACATTATGAAGCCCTTTTTATATATTTTGACTATGCATCAAAAGCTGAAAATATGTAGTCTCGAAGTCATTTCGAGAAATTGACGTTTTAAGTTTCTGTTTCCAAATTCAAACGGATGTATCTTCGCCAATAATTGTCAGAAGTTAGAATTTCTTGCAACATTATGAAGCCCTTTTTATATATTTTGACTGTGCATCAAAAGCTGAAAATATGTAGTCTCGAAGTCATTTCGAGAAATTGACGTTTTAAGTTTCTGTTTCCAAATTCAAACGGATGTATCTTCGCCAATAATTGTCAGAAGTTAGAATTTCTTTCAACATTATGAAGCCCTTTTTATATATTTTGACTCTGCATAAAAAGCTGAAAATATGTAGTCTCGAAGTCATTTCGAGAAATTGACGTTTTAAGTTTCTGCTTCCAAATTCAAACGGATGTATCTTCGCCAATAATTGTCAGAAGTTAGAATTTCTTTCAACATTATGAAGCCCTTTTTATATATTTTGACTCTGCATCAAAAGCTGAAAATATGTAGTCTCGAAGTCATTTCGAGAAATTGACGTTTTAAGTTTCGGTTTCCAAATTCAAACGGATGTATCTTCGCCAATAATTGTCAGAAGTTAGAATTTCTTTCAACAATATGAAGCCCTTTTTATATATTTTGATTCTGCATCAAAAGCTGAAAATATGTAGTCTTGAAGTCATTTCGAGAAATTGACGTTTTAAGTTTCTGTTTCCAAATTCAAACGGATGTATCTTCGCCAATAATTGTCAGAAGTTAGAATTTCTTTCAACATTATGAAGCCCTTTTTATATATTTTGACTCTGCATCAAAAAGCTGAAAATATGTAGTCTCGAAGTCATTTCGAGAAATTGACGTTTTAAGTTTCTGTTTCCAAATTCAAACGGATGTATCTTCGCCAATAATTGTCAGAAGTTAGAATTTCTTTCAACATTATGAAGCCTTTTTTATATATTTTGACTCTGCTTCAAAAGCTGAAAATATGTAGTCTCGAAGTCATTTCGAGAAATTGACGTTTTAAGTTTCGGTTTCCAAATTCAAACGGATGTATCTTCGCCAATAATTGTCAGAAGTTAAAATTTCTTGCAACATTATGAACCCCTTTTTATATATTTTGATTCTGCATCAAAAGCTGAAAATATGTAGTCTCGAAGTCATTTCGAGATATTGGCGTTTTAAGTTTATTTTCCCAAATTCAAACGGATGTATCTTCGCCAATAATTGTCAGAAGTCAGAATTTCTTTCAACATTATGAAGCCCTTTTTATATATTTTGACTCTGCATCAAAAGCTGAAAATATGTAGTCTCGAAGTCATTTCAAGAAATTGACGTTTTAAGTTTCTGTTTCCAAATTCAAACGGATGTATCTTCGCCAATAATTGTCAGAAGTTAGAATTTCTTTCAACATTATGAAGCCCTTTGTATATATTTTGACTGTGCATCAAAAGCTGAAAATATGTAGTCTCGAAGTCATTTCGAGAAATTGACGTTTTAAGTTTCTGTTTCCAAATTCAAACGGATGTATCTTCGCCAATAATTGTCAGAAGTTAGAATTTCTTGCAACATTATGAACCCCTTTTTATATATTTTGATTCTGCATGAAAAGCTGAAAATATGTAGTCTCGAAGTCATTTCGAGATATTGGCGTTTTAAATTTATTTTCCCAAATTCAAACGGATGTATCTTCGCCAATAATTGTCAGAAGTTAGAATTTCTTTCAACATTATGAAGCCCTTTTTATATATTTTGACTCTGCATCAAAAGCTGAAAATATGTAGTCTCGAAGTCATTTCGAGAAATTGACGGTTTAAGTTTCGGTTTCCAAATTCAAACGGATGTATCTTCGCCAATAATTGTCAGAAGTTAGTATTTCTTTCAACATTATGAAGCCCTTTTTATATATTTTGACTATGCATCAAAAGCTGAAAATATGTAGTCTCGAAGTCATTTCGAGAAATTGACGTTTTAAGTTTCTGTTTCCAAATTCAAACGGATGTATCTTCACCAATAATTGTCAGAAGTTAGAATTTCTTTCAACATTATGAAGCCCTTTTATATATTTTGACTCTGCATCAAAAGCTGAAAATATGTAGTCTCGAAGTCATTTCGAGAAATTGACGTTTTAAGTTTCTGTTTCCAAATTCAAACGGATGTATCTTCGCCAATAATTGTCAGAAGTTAGAATTTCTTTCAACATTATGAAGCCCTTTTTATATATTTTGATTCTGCATCAAAAGCTGAAAATATGTAGTCTCGAAGTCATTTCGAGAAATTGACGTTTTAAGTTTCGGTTTCCAAATTCAAACGGATGTATCTTCGCCAATAATTGTCAGAAGTTAGAATTTCTTTCAACATTATGAAGCCCTTTTTATATATTTTGACTGTGCATCAAAAGCTGAAAATATGTAGTCTCGAAGTCATTTCGAGAAATTGACGTTTTAAGTTTCTGTTTCCAAATTCAAACGGATGTATCTTCGCCAATAATTGTCAGAAGTTAGAATTTCTTTCAACAATATGAAGCCTTTTTTATATATTTTGACTCTGCATCAAAAGCTGAAAATATGTAGTCTCGAAGTCATTTCGAGAAATTGACGTTTTAAGTTTCTGTTTCCAAATTCAAACGGATGTATCTTCGCCAATAATTGTCAAAAGTTAGAATTTCTTTCAACATTATGAAGCCTTTTTTATATATTTTGACTCTGCATCAAAAGCTGAAAATATGTAGTCTCGAAGTCATTTCGAGAAATTGACGTTTTAAGTTTCTGTTTCCAAATTCAAACGGATGTATCTTCGCCAATAATTGTCAGAAGTTAGAATTTCTTTCAACATTATGAAGCCTTTTTTATATATTTTGACTCTGCATCAAAAGCTGAAAATATGTAGTCTCGAAGTCATTTCGAGAAATTGACGTTTTAAGTTTCTGTTTCCAAATTCAAACGGATGTATCTTCGCCAATAATTGTCAGAAGTTAGAATTTCTTTCAACATTATGAACCCCTTTTTATATATTTTGATTCTGCATCAAAAGCTGAAAATATGTAGTCTCGAAGTCATTTCGAGATATTGGCGTTTTAAGTTTATTTTCCCAAATTCAAACAGATGTATCTTCGCCAATAATTGTCAGAAGTTAGAATTTCTTTCAACATTATGAAGCCCTTTTTATATATTTTGACCCTGCATCAAAAGCTGAAAATATGTAGTCTCGAAGTCATTTCGAGAAATTGACGGTTTAAGTTATTTCCCAAATTCAAACGGATGTATCTTCGCCAATAATTGTCAGAAGTTAGAATTTCTTTCAACATTATGAAGCCCTTTTTATATATTTTGACTCTGCATCAAAAGCTGAAAATATGTAGTCTTGAAGTCATTTCGAGAAATTGACGTTTTAAGTTTCTGTTTCCAAATTCAAACGGATGTATCTTCGCCAATAATTGTCAGAAGATAGAATTTCTTTCAACATTATGAAGCCCTTTTTATATATTTTGACTCTGCATCAAAAGCTGAAAATATGTAGTCTCGAAGTCATTTCGAGAAATTGACGTTTTAAGTTTATTTTCCCAAATTCAAACGGATGTATCTTCGCCAATAATTGTCAGAAGTCAGAATTTCTTTCAACATTATGAAGCCCTTTTTATATATTTTGACTCTGCATCAAAAGCTGAAAATATGTAGTCGCGAAGTCATTTCGAGAAATTGACGTTTTAAGTTTATTTTCCCAAATTCAAACGGATGTATCTTCGCCAATAATTGTCAGAAGTCAGAATTTCTTTCAACATTATGAAGCCCTTTTTATATATTTTGACTCTGCATCAAAAGCTGAAAATATGTAGTCGCGAAGTCATTTCGAGAAATTGACGTTTTAAGTTTATTTTCCCAAATTCAAACGGATGTATCTTCGCCAATAATTGTCAGAAGTCAGAATTTCTTTCAACATTATGAAGCCCTTTTTATATATTTTGATTCTGCATCAAAAGCTGAAAATATGTAGTCTCGAAGTCATTTCGAGAAATTGACGTTTTAAGTTTCTGTTTCCAAATTCAAACGGATGTATCTTCGCCAATAATTGTCAGAAGTTAGAATTTCTTTCAACATTATGAAGCCCTTTTTATATATTTTGACTCTGCATAAAAAGCTGAAAATATGTAGTCTCGAAGTCATTTCGAGAATTGACGTTTTAAGTTTCTGTTTCCAAATTCAAACGGATGTATCTTCGCCAATAATTGTCAGAAGTTAGAATTTCTTTCAACATTATGAAGCCCTTTTTATATATTTTGACTATGCATCAAAAGCTGAAAATATGTAGTCTCGAAGTCATTTCGAGAAATTGACGTTTTAAGTTTCTGTTTCCAAATTCAAACGGATGTATCTTCGCCAATAATTGTCAGAAGTTAGAATTTCTTTCAACATTATGAACCCCTTTTTATATATTTTGATTCTGCATCAAAAGCTGAAAATATGTAGTCTCGAAGTCATTTCGAGATATTGGCGGTTTAAGTTTCTGCTTCCAAATTCAAACGGATGTATCTTCGCCAATAATTGTCAGAAGTTAGAATTTCTTTCAACATTATGAAGCTCTTTTTATATATTTTGACTCTGCATCAAAAGCTGAAAATATGTAGTCTCGAAGTCATTTCGAGAAATTGACGTTTTAACTTTCTGTTTCCAAATTCAAACGGATGTATCTTCGCCAATAATTGTCAGAAGTTAGAATTTCTTTCAACATTATGAAGCCCTTTTTATATATTTTGATTCTGCATCAAAAGCTGAAAATATGTAGTCTCGAAGTCATTTCAAGAAATTGACGTTTTAAGTTTCTGTTTCCAAATTCAAACGGATGTATCTTCGCCAATAATTGTCAGAAGTTAGAATTTCTTTCAACATTATGAAGCCCATTTTATATATTTTGACTCTGCATCAAAAGCTGAAAATATGTAGTCTCGAAGTCATTTCGAGAAATTGACGTTTTAAGTTTCTGTTTCCAAATTCAAACGGATGTATCTCCGCCAATAATTGTCAGCAGTTAGAATTTCTTGCAACATTATGAACCCCTTTTTATATATTTTGATTCTGCATCAAAACCTGAAAATATGTAGTCTCGAAGTCATTTCGAGATACTGGCGTTTTAAGTTTATTTTCCCAAATTCAAACGGATGTATCTTCGCCAATAATTGTCAGAAGTTAGAATTTCTTTCAACATTATGAAGCCCTTTTTATATATTTTGACTCTTCATCAAAAGCTGAAAATATGTAGTCTCGAAGTCATTTCGAGAAATTGACGTTTTAAGTTTCTGTTTCCAAATTCAAACGGATGTATCTTCGCCAATAATTGTCAGAAGTTAGAATTTCTTTCAACATTATGAAGCCCTTTTTTATATATTTTGATTCTGCATCAAAAGCTGAAAATATGTAGTCTCGAAGTCATTTCAAGAAATTGACGTTTTAAGTTTCTGTTTCCAAATTCAAACGGATGTATCTTCGCCAATAATTGTCAGAAGTTAGAATTTCTTTCAACATTATGAAGCCCTTTTTATATATTTTGACTATGCATCAAAAGCTGAAAATATGTAGTCTCGAAGTCATTTCGAGAAATTGACGTTTTAAGTTTCTGTTTCCAAATTCAAACGGATGTATCTTCGCCAATAATTGTCAGAAGTTAGAATTTCTTTCAACATTATGAAGCCCTTTTTATATATTTTGACTATGCATCAAAAGCTGAAAATATGTAGTCTCGAAGTCATTTCGAGAAATTGACGTTTTAAGTTTCTGTTTCCAAATTCAAACGGATGTATCTTCGCCAATAATTGTCAGAAGTTAGAATTTCTTTCAACATTATGAAGCCCTTTTTATATATTTTGACTCTGCATAAAAAGCTGAAAATATGTAGTCTCGAAGTCATTTCGAGAAATTGACGTTTTAAGTTTCTGCTTCCAAATTCAAACGGATGTATCTTCGCCAATAATTGTCAGAAGTTAGAATTTCTTTCAACATTATGAAGCCCTTTTTATATATTTTGACTCTGCATCAAAAGCTGAAAATATGTAGTCTCGAAGTCATTTCGAGAAATTGACGTTTTAAGTTTCGGTTTCCAAATTCAAACGGATGTATCTTCGCCAATAATTGTCAGAAGTTAGAATTTCTTTCAACAATATGAAGCCTTTTTTATATACTTTGACTCTGCATCAAAAGCTGAAAATATGTAGTCTCGAAGTCATTTCGAGAAATTGACGTTTTAAGTTTCTGTTTCCAAATTCAAACGGATGTATCTTCGCCAATAATTGTCAGAAGTTAGAATTTCTTTCAACATTATGAAGCCCTTTTTATATATTTTGACTGTGCATCAAAAGCTGAAAATATGTAGTCTCGAAGTCATTTCGAGAAATTGACGTTTTAAGTTTCTGTTTCCAAATTCAAACGGATGTATCTTCGCCAATAATTGTCAGAAGTTAGAATTTCTTTCAACATTATGAAGCCCTTTTTATATATTTTGATTCTGCATCAAAAGCTGAAAATATGTAGTCTCGAAGTCATTTCAAGAAATTGACGTTTTAAGTTTCTGTTTCCAAATTCAAACGGATGTATCTTCGCCAATAATTGTCAGAAGTTAGAATTTCTTTCAACATTATGAAGCCATTTTTATATATTTTGATTCTGCATCAAAAGCTGAAAATATGTAGTCTCGAAGTCATTTCGAGAAATTGACGTTTTAAGTTTCTGTTTCCAAATTCAAACGGATGTATCTTCGCCAATAATTGTCAGAAGTTAGAATTTCCTTTCAACATTATGAAGCCCTTTTTATACATTTTGACTATGCATCAAAAGCTGAAAATATGTAGTCTCGAAGTCATTTCGAGAAATTGACGTTTTAAGTTTCTGTTTCCAAATTCAAACGGATGTATCTTCGCCAATAATTGTCAGAAGTTAGAATTTCTTTCAACATTATGAAGCCCTTTTTATATATTTTGACTCTGCATAAAAAGCTGAAAATATGTAGTCTCGAAGTCATTTCGAGAAATTGACGTTTTAAGTTTCTGCTTCCAAATTCAAACGGATGTATCTTCGCCAATAATTGTCAGAAGTTAGAATTTCTTTCAACATTATGAAGCCCTTTTTATATATTTTGACTCTGCATCAAAAGCTGAAAATATGTAGTCTTGAAGTCAATTCGAGAAATTGACGTTTTAAGTTTCTGTTTCCAAATTCAAACGGATGTATCTTCGCCAATAATTGTCAGAAGTTAGAATTTCTTTCAACAATATGAAGCCTTTTTTATATATTTTGACTCTGCGTCAAAAGCTGAAAATATGTAGTCTCGAAGTCATTTCGAGAAATTGACGTTTTAAGTTTCTGTTTCCAAATTCAAACGGATGTATCTTCGCCAATAATTGTCAGAAGTTAGAATTTCTTTCAACATTATGAAGCCCTTTGTATATATTTTGACTGTGCATCAAAAGCTGAAAATATGTAGTCTCGAAGTCATTTCGAGAAATTGACGTTTTAAGTTTCTGTTTCCAAATTCAAACGGATGTATCTTCGCCAATAATTGTCAGAAGTTAGAATTTCTCTCAACATTATGAAGCCTTTTTTATATATTTTGACTCTGCTTCAAAAGCTGAAAATATGTAGTCTCGAAGTCATTTCGAGAAATTGACGTTTTAAGTTTCGGTTTCCAAATTCAAACGGATGTATCTTCGCCAATAATTGTCAGAAGTTAGAATTTCTTGCAACATTATCAACCCCTTTTTATATATTTTGATTCTGCATCAAAAGCTGAAAATATGTAGTCTCGAAGTCATTTCGAGATATTGGCGTTTTAAGTTTATTTTCCCAAATTCAAACGGATGTATCTTCGCCAATAATTGTCAGAAGTCAGAATTTCTTTCAACATTATGAAGCCCTTTTTATATATTTTGACTCTGCATCAAAAGCTGAAAATATGTAGTCGCGAAGTCATTTCGAGAAATTGACGGTTTTAAGTTTCTGTTTCCAAATTCAAACGGATGTATCTTCGCCAATAATTGTCAGAAGTTAGAATTTCTTGCAACATTATGAAGCCCTTTTTATATATTTTGATTCTGCATCAAAAGCTGAAAATATGTAGTCTCGAAGTCATTTCGAGAAATTGACGTTTTAAGTTTCGGTTTCCAAATTCAAACGGATGTATCTTCGCCAATAATTGTCAGAAGTTAGAATTTCTTTCAACATTATGAAGCCCTTTTTATATATTTTGATTCTGCATCAAAAGCTGAAAATATGTAGTCTCGAAGTCATTTCAAGAAATTGACGTTTTAAGTTTCTGTTTCCAAATTCAAACGGATGTATCTTCGCCAATAATTGTCAGAAGTTAGAATTTCTTTCAACATTATGAAGCCCTTTTTATATATTTTGATTCTGCATCAAAAGCTGAAAATATGTAGTCTCGAAGTCATTTCGAGAAATTGACGGTTTAAGTTTCTGTTTCCAAATTCAAACGGATGTATCTTCGCCAATAATTGTCAGAAGTTAGAATTTCTTTCAACATTATGAATCCCTTTTTATATATTTTGATTCTGCATCAAAAGCTGAAAATATGTAGTCTCGAAGTCATTTCGAGATATTGGCGTTTTAAGTTTATTTTCCCAAATTCAAACGGATGTATCTTCGCCAATAATTGTCAGAAGTCAGAATTTCTTTCAACATTATGAAGCCCTTTTTATATATTTTGATTCTGCATCAAAAGCTGAAAATATGTAGTCTCGAAGTCATTTCGAGAAATTGACGGTTTAAGTTTCTGTTTCCAAATTCAAACGGATGTATCTTCGCCAATAATTGTCAGAAGTTAGTATTTCTTTCAACATTTTGAAGCCCTTTTTATATATTTTGACTCTGCATCAAAAGCTGAAAATATGTAGTCGCGAAGTCATTTCGAGAAATCGACGTTTTAAGTTTCTGTTTCCAAATTCAAACGGATGTATCTTCGCCAATAATTGTCAGAAGTTAGAATTTCTTTCAACATTATGAAGCCCTTTTTATATATTTTGACTCTGCATCAAAAGCTGAAAATATGTAGTCTCGAAGTCATTTCGAGAAATTGACGTTTTAAGTTTCTGTTTCCAAATTCAAACGGATGTATCTTCGCCAATAATTGTCAGAAGTTAGAATTTCTTTCAACATTATGAAGCCCTTTTTATATATTTTGTCTGTGCATCAAAAGCTGAAAATATGTAGTCTCGAAGTCATTTCGAGAAATTGACGTTTTAAGTTTCGGTTTCCAAATTCAAACGGATGTATCTTCGCCAATAATTGTCAGAAGTTAGAATTTCTTTCAACATTATGAAGCCCTTTTTATATATTTTGACTGTGCATCAAAAGCTGAAAATATGTAGTCTCGAAGTCATTTCGAGAAATCGACGTTTTAAGTTTCTGTTTCCAAATTCAAACGGATGTATCTTCGCCAATAATTGTCAGAAGTTAGAATTTCTTTCAACATTATGAAGCCCTTTTTATATATTTTGACTCTGCTTCAAAAGCTGAAAATATGTAGTCTCGAAGTCATTTCGAGAAATTGACGTTTTAAGTTTCTGTTTCCAAATTCAAACGGATGTATCTTCGCCAATAATTGTCAAAGTTAGAATTTCTTTCAACATTATGAAGCCCTTTTTTATATATTTTGACTCTGCATCAAAAGCTGAAAATATGTAGTCTCGAAGTCATTTCGAGAAATTGACGTTTTAAGTTTCTGTTTCCAAATTCAAACGGATGTATCTTCGCCAATAATTGTCAGAAGTTAGAATTTCTTTCAACATTATGAAGCCCTTTTTTATATATTTTGACTCTGCTTCAAAAGCTGAAAAATATGTAGTCTCGAAGTCATTTCGAGAAATTGACGTTTTAAGTTTCCGGTTTCCAAATTCAAACGGATGTATCTTCGCCAATAATCGTCAGATGTTAGAATTTCTTTCAACATTATGAACCCCTTTTTATATATTGGATTCTGCATCAAAAGCTGAAAATATGCAGTCTGGAAGTCATTTCGAGATATTGGCGTTTTAAGTTTATTTTCCCAAATTCAAACGGATGTATCTTCGCCAATAATTGTCAGAAGTTAGAATTTCTTTCAACATTATGAAGCCCTTTTTATATATTTTGACTCTGCATCAAAAGCTGAAAATATGTTCTCTTGAAGTCATTTCGAGAAATTGACGTTTTAAGTTTCTGTTTCCAAATTCAAACGGATGTATCTTCGCTAATAATTGTCAGAAGTTAGAATTTCTTGCAACATTATGAAGCCCTTTTTATATATTTTGATTAGGCATCAAAAGCTGAAAGGGCGTAGTCGCGAAGTCATTTCGAGAAATTGACGTTTTAAGTTTCTGTTTCCAAATTCAAACGGATGTATCTTCGCAAATAATTGTCAGAAGTTAGAATTTCTTTCAACATTATGAAGCCCTTTTTATATATTTTGACTCTGCATCAAAAGCTGAAAATATGTAGTCTCGAAGTCATTTCGAGATATTGACGGCTTAAGTTCCTTTTCCAAAATTCAAACGGATGTATCTTCGCCAATAATTGTTCAGAAGTTAGAATTTCTTTCAACATTATGAAGCCCTTTTTATATTATTTTGGACTGTGCATCAAAGCTGAAAATATGTAGTCTCGAAGTCATTTCGAGAAATTGACGTTTGAAGTTTCTGTTTCCCAAATTCAAACGGGATGTATCTTCGCCAATAATTGTCAGAAGTTAGAATTTCTTTCAACATTATGAAGCCCTTTTTATATATTTTGACCCTGCATCAAAAGCTGAAAATATGTAGTCGCGAAGTCATTTCGAGAAATTGACGTTTTAAGTTTCGGTTTCCAAATTCAAACGGATGTATCTTCGCCAATAATTGTCAGAAGTCAGAATTTCTTTCAACATTATGAAGCCCTTTTTATATATTTTGACTGTGCATCAAAAGCTGAAAATATGTAGTTGCGAAGTCATTTCGAGAAATTGACGTTTTAAGTTTCTGTTTCCAAATTCAAACGGATGTATCTTCGCCAATAATTGTCAGAAGTTAGAATTTCTTTCAACATTATGAAGCCCTTTTTATATATTTTGACTCTGCATCAAAAGCTGAAAATATGTAGTCTCGAAGTCATTTCGAGAAATTGACGTTTTAAGTTTCTGTTTCCAAATTCAAACGGATGTATCTTCGCCAATAATTGTCAGAAGTTAGAATTTCTTTCAACATTATGAAGCCTTTTTATATATTTTGACTCTGCATCAAAAGCTGAAAATATGTAGTCTCGAAGTCATTTCGAGAAATTGACGTTTTAAGTTTCTGGTTCCCAAATTCAAACGGATGTATCTTCGCCAATAATTGTCAGAAGTTAGAATTTCTTTCAACATTATGAAGCCCTTTTTATATATTTTGACTCTGCATCAAAAGCTGAAAATATGTAGTCTCGAAGTCATTTCGAGAAATTGACGTTTTAAGTTTCTGTTTCCAAATTCAAACGGATGTATCTTCGCCAATAATTGTCAGAAGTTAGAATTTCTTTCAACATTATGAAGCCCTTTTTATATATTTTGACTCTGCATCAAAAGCTGAAAATATGTAGTCTCGAAGTCATTTCGAGAAATTGACGTTTTAAGTTTCTGTTTCCAAATTCAAACGGATGTATCTTCGCCAATAATTGTCAGAAGTTAGAATTTCTTTCAACATTATGAAGCCCTTTTTATATATTTTGACTCTGCATCAAAAGCTGAAAATATGTAGTCTCGAAGTCATTTCGAGAAATTGACGTTTTAAGTTTCTGTTTCCAAATTCAAACGGATGTATCTTCGCCAATAATTGTCAGAAGTTAGAATTTCTTTCAACATTATGAAGCCCTTTTTATATATTTTGACTCTGCATCAAAAGCTGAAAATATGTAGTCTCGAAGTCATTTCGAGAAATTGACGTTTTAAGTTTCTGTTTCCAAATTCAAACGGATGTATCTTCGCCAATAATTGTCAGAAGTTAGAATTTCTTTCAACATTATGAAGCCCTTTTTATATATTTTGACTCTGCATCAAAAGCTGAAAATATGTAGTCTCGAAGTCATTTCGAGAAATTGACGTTTTAAGTTTCGGTTTCCAAATTCAAACGGATGTATCTTCGCCAATAATTGTCAGAAGTTAGAATTTCTTTCAACATTATGAAGCCCTTTTTATATATTTTGACTCTGCATCAAAAGCTGAAAATATGTAGTCTCGAAGTCATTTCGAGAAATTGACGTTTTAAGTTTCTGTTTCCAAATTCAAACGGATGTATCTTCGCCAATAATTGTCAGAAGTTAGAATTTCTTTCAACATTATGAAGCCCTTTTTATATATTTTGACTTCTGCATCAAAAGCTGAAAATATGTAGTCTCGAAGTCATTTCGAGAAATTGACGTTTTAAGTTTCTGTTTCCAAATTCAAACGGATGTATCTTCGCCAATAATTGTCAGAAGTTAGAATTTCTTTCAACATTATGAAGCCCTTTTTATATATTTTGATTCTGCATCAAAAGCTGAAAATATGTAGTCTCGAAGTCATTTCGAGAAATTGACGTTTTAAGTTTCTGTTTCCAAATTCAAACGGATGTATCTTCGCCAATAATTGTCAGAAGTTAGAATTTCTTTCAACATTATGAAGCCCTTTTTATATATTTTGACTCTGCATCAAAAGCTGAAAATATGTAGTCTCGAAGTCATTTCGAGAAATTGACGTTTTAAGTTTCTGTTTCCAAATTCAAACGGATGTATCTTCGCCAATAATTGTCAGAAGTTAGAATTTCTTTCAACATTATGAAGCCCTTTTTATATATTTTGATTCTGCTTCAAAAGCTGAAAATATGTAGTCTCGAAGTCATTTCGAGAAATTGACGTTTTAAGTTTCTGTTTCCAAATTCAAACGGATGTATCTTCGCCAATAATTGTCAGAAGTTAGAATTTCTTTCAACATTATGAACCCCTTTTTATATATTTTGACTCTGCATCAAAAGCTGAAAATATGTAGTCTCGAAGTCATTTCGAGAAATTGACGTTTTAAGTTCCTGTTTCCAAATTCAAACGGATGTATCTTCGCCAATAATTGTCAGAAGTTAGAAATTCTTTCAACATTATGAAGCCCTTTTTATATATTTTGACTCTGCATCAAAAGCTGAAAATATGTAGTCTCGAAGTCATTTCGAGAAATTGACGTTTTAAGTTTCTGTTTCCAAATTCAAACGGATGTATCTTCGCCAATAATTGTCAGAAGTTAGAATTTCTTTCAACATTATGAAGCCCTTTTTATATATTTTGACTCTGCATCAAAAGCTGAAAAATATGTAGTCTCGAAGTCATTTCGAGAAATTGACGTTTTAAGTTTCTGTTTCCAAATTCAAACGGATGTATCTTCGCCAATAATTGTCAGAAGTTAGAATTTCTTTCAACATTATGAAGCCCTTTTTATATATTTTGACTCTGCATCAAAAGCTGAAAATATGTAGTCTCGAAGTCATTTCGAGAAATTGACGTTTTAAGTTTCTGCTTCCAAATTCAAACGGATGTATCTTCGCCAATAATTGTCAGAAGTTAGAATTTCTTTCAACATTATGAAGCCCTTTTATATATTTTGACTCTGCATCAAAAGCTGAAAATATGTAGTCTCGAAGTCATTTCGAGATATTGACGTTTTAAGTTTCTGTTTCCAAATTCAAACGGATGTATCTTCGCCAATAATTGTCAGAAGTTAGAATTTCTTTCAACATTATGAAGCCCTTTTTATATATTTTGACTCTGCATCAAAAGCTGAAAATAGGCAGTCACGAAGTCATTTCTTGAGAAATTGACGTTTTAAGTTTCTGTTTCCAAATTCAAACGGATGTATCTTCGCCAATAATTGTCAGAAGCCAGAATTTCTTCAAACATTTATGAAGCCTTTTTGATATATTTTGACTCTGGTTCAAAAGCTGAAAATATGTAGTCTCGAAGTCATTTCGAGAAATTTGACGTTTGTGCAGATTCCTTGTTTACAAATTCAATCGGATGTGTCTTCCTCAATAGATCTGTCAGAAGTTAGAATTTACAGCAACATTATGAAGCCCCTTTTTATATATTTCGACTCTGCATTCGAAAGCTTTGAAAAATATGTAGTCACGGAGTCACTTCGAGATATTGGCGTTTTAAGTTTCTTCTTTCCAAATTCAAAACGGATGTAATGCTTCGCCAATAATTATCAGTAGTTAGAATTTCTCTCAACATTATGCGAAGCCCTTTTTTATATATTTTGACTCTGCATCAAAAGCTGAAAATATGTAGTCGCGAAGTCATTTCGAGAAATTGACGGTTTAAGTTTCTGTTTCCAAATTCAAACGGATATTCATCTTCGCCAATAATTGTCAGAAGTTAAAATTTCTTGCAACATTATGAAGCCCTTTATATATTTTGACTGTGCATCAAAAGCTGAAAATATGCAGTCAACGAAGTCACTTGAGAATGGACGTTTTAAGTTTCTTGTTTCAAATTCAAACGGATGTATCTTATACAATAATTGTCAGAAGTCAGAATTTCTCAACGATTATGAAGCCCTTTTTATATAATTTTGACTCTGGATCAAAAGCTGAAAATATGTAGTCACGAAGTCATTTGAGAATTATTGACGTTCTTAAGTTTCTGTTTCCAAATTCAAACGGAGTGTATCTTCTTGCCAATAATTGTCAGAAGGGGAATTTCTTTCAACATTATGAAGCCCTTTTATATATTTCCTGACTCTGCACTCTGTGTTGAATATGTAGTCTCGAAGTCATTTCGAGATATTGGCGTTTTAAGTTTCTGTTTCGAAATTCAAACGGATGTATCTTCGCCAATAATTGTCAGAAGTTAGAATTTCTTTCAACATTATGAAACCTTTTATATATTTGACCATGCAATCGTCCGCTGAAAATATGTAGTCTCAAAGTCACTATAGTTCGACGTTTAAGTTTCT